>NW_026923740.1:0-117500 GCF_032062105.1 Saccostrea cuccullata | reverse complement strand
CTTGAAAGTATTCAGAGTTTTAGCACTAACAACGTCCTCTGGTAAGCTATTCCATAGACTGACAGTTCTAACACTGAAGCTGAATTTTCTTATATTGAGTCTCGGTCTCTGTACAAATAGCTTCTTGGAATTCCCTCTTCCTTGTTCCCTCATAACGTGGTCTCTCCTTAACTTGATAAAGTCTGCTGCTAATGGGTCATACTTTCCACTTGTTATTTTGTATACTTCAATCATATCTCCTCGGTGGCGCCTGTACTTCAGCGTTGGTAGTTTTAGTTTCTTCAACCTTTCTTCATAGCTTAATTTTGCCAATCCTGGAATCTGCTTGGTAGCTCTTCTCTGCACTCCTTCAATCATCTCTATGTGTCTTGATTTGAAAGGGAACCAGACCGAACTCGCATAGTCTAAATGTGTCCTGACAAGTGTCTTATAAAGAGGAATGAAAGTTTCTTCATCCAAATGTTGAAACGTTCGCCTTAACATTGCAAAAATAGAGTTTGCCTTTTTCACCTTCTCGCTTATGTGTCTGTCAAAGCTGAGTTGTTCATCTATGATGACTCCTATGTCTTTTTCCTCTTGTACCTTCTCCAGAGTGCGTCCTAACAGCTCATACTCAAAGTCTTGGTCTGGGTCTTTCTTTCCAATGTGCATGTGTTTACATTTATCTGGATGGAACTTTAGGAGCCAGGTGTTACTCCATTCTGTTAGTTTCTCAAGATCTCTTTGAAGTGTCATTTTATCTTCCCTACCCTTAACTATATTGAAGATTTTCGTGTCGTCGGCAAATAGGTACACAGTAGAGCTCACGATATCAGGGAGATCGTTGATAAATATAACGAACATAATCGGCCCAATTACTGACCCCTGTGGAATGCCAGAAGTTACGTTATGCCATTTTGATGTTGCCCCGTTTATGGATACTTGTTGTTTCCTTCCACTTAGGTAGTTCCTTATCCAGTCTACAAGTTCTTTCCCTATTCCATATGCTTCCAGTTTCTTAAGCAGTCTGTTATGTGGGACAGTATCAAAGGCCTTTTGATAGTCCATGTAGATACAGTCAACATCATGTCCACTGTCCAAAGCCTCTGTCCATTCCTCTAATACCCTTAACAGTTGTAGTGAAGTTGATCTACCACTGATAAAGCCATATTGTTTAGTTGTAAAGAGGTTGTTGCTTACAAAATGCTCTATTATGTGGTCCCTAACTAGTCTCTCCATGACTTTACACACCACTGACGTTAAGCTCACTGGTCTGTAGTTTCCTGCTATCGCCTTGTTTCCTTTTTTGAAGATCGCGCTAATACGTGCTGTTTTCCATTCTTCTGGAACTTTTCTCTCATCTATCGATTTCCTAAAGATCCTTGCTAGGGGTTCTGCTAATTCCACTCTTAATTCCCTCAATAGCCTTGGATGCATATTGTCTAATCCAGGTGACTTATCTGGCTTTAACAGGTTCAGTGCTTTGACAATTCCTTCCTCCAATATTCTTAATTCTGTCCACTCCTTCTTGATAGGGTGTTTGTCCAGTTCAGGTATGGCTTCCTCAGGTTCTTGTGTAAAGACGCTACTAAAGAAGTCTGCTAAAATGTTTGCTTTCTCTTCGTCCACTTCTGTTTTATTAGACTTTGGATTTTTAGGGTCTACACACAGTTCCCCGATTCCTTGTCTCGTTTTACTTTTTGAGTTAATATACTGCCATATCTTTTTTGGGTTGGATTTTGCCTCTTGTGCTATACTCTTTTCGAATGACTTCCTTGCTTTCCTCACAAACTTTGCCACTTTGTTCCTAGTCCTATTGTACTTTTTCCTTATGTTTGGATCCTTGGTAGCCACATATTTTCTGCTCAGTGCGTTTTTTTCTTTAATCAAGGTGACAGTTTCTTTATCCAAGGGCATTTTAGTTTTTCTGCTTGGTCTGATGGTGACTACTGGCACATATTTATCTTCTATGTCCTCAATTTTTTGTCGGAATTGACGCCACATCTCGTTTACTGTGCTCTGTGACTCCAGAATGCTTTCCCAATCTGTTTCGCTAATTTCCTTCTTCATACCTGCAAAGTTAGCTTTCCTATAAGCCCTCCTCTTTTTTGGTCCGCTTTTCAGTATTGCACTGCAAACATAGTTAAAGCAGATAACACAGTGGTCGCTCTTTCCTAATGGGCTTTGGTATTCCATTTCCTCCACAGCATTTTCATCCTTTGTGATCACAAGATCCAAAATGGTTGGAATGTTCGTTCCTCTCCACCTTGTTGGTTTTGTGACGGTTTGGAACATGAAGTTGTCCTGCAGACAATCTATGAATTTCTGCTCAGCAGAGTTTTCACTTTTTGTACACAGTAAATCCCAGTCTATGTTAGGAAAGTTGAAATCTCCCATAATGAGATAGTGTTTGCACTTCATTCTCGAGGCTTCAGTTATCAGGTTTCTTAAACATTCATTTTTTTCTTCGGTGTTGTCTGACGGTGACCGATAAATGAGGCCGGCTAGGAAATAGTCTGTGCTATTTATCTTTATTTTCACAAATAGCTGCTCCTCAAAGGACGCTGAAAGTTTTGCCTCCTCTGCATGAAGAGAATCATGTACATATAAAAGTAGTCCTCTACCTATGCTGCTTTCAATATTTACATGAAACATCCTGTATTCCTTCGTCCAATCCATCGTATATTCAGCTGGATTAGGTGCACATGTTGCATTTTTTGCCTTCACTTCTGTTATTCCTATTATCAATGGCTTTGTGTCCCTTATCCTGACCTGGAATTCATTGAACTTATTTCTAAATTGGTCTGCATTGGTGTAAAAGAACAAAAGTTTGTTTATCACTTTAAAATTATGTACATTATTTACATTCCTCTTTGTATCTTCTATTCTGGATCGTTTACCCTGAGCTTTACCACCTTCCTTGCCCAAGGTGGACCGCGCACACGGTAATTGAATTCCCCCGAACCATTTTTATTCAGTTCCTTGGCTTTCATATACAGCTTCTTTTCATTTTCCCTCTCTGTGCGTGTCAAATCATTTGCCAGTCTTACTTCACTGAATTCAATGTTTTCCCGTAACTTTCCACCTCGTTTAAAGAACTCCACTTTTTTTTCTGGGGTTGAGAAGGTAACGAGCAATGGACGGCGTTTCTTCTCTTTATTAAATTTACCAAGTCTCACTAACTTTATCATGTTTTCCTCTGCGATGTTCACTTCACAGACATCAGCAATTTCTTTCACATGATCTCTGTCATAGGAACGACGTACTTCCTTATTGTCTGAGTCACTTTCCTCTATCCCATAAATGATCATGTTACATTCTCTGTTTTTCCTCTCATTGATTTCACTCAGTACTGCTGATACTGGCACGGTGTGTTTTCCAGATTCACTCGCAGTCTCGTCCTCTGTATCGGCTTGATTTGATTCTGTTGATTTCTGTATTGCCTCAGAAACTATATCCCTCACTTGTTCTTCACTGCATTTCTTCTCCATCTCGTCCTCCAGATACTTAATTCTACTGTCGAACATCTTCATCATGATCTCTGACGGAAAACAACTTGAAATGGCCTGTCACACGTAAAATATTGTTTCTACATCAATAAAATTTTCATTGTAAACAAAAAAAACACACTTATTTGTAAATTATGCTAATAACTTTACTTTCTTGAAGAACAACTAATATAAGAGGCATCGTTGACTTTCTGATTATATAACATCCATAATGGCGCGCAAGCATCAAGACAGAACTTGTAGTAACTTACACTGACTGAACACCTTTGATGACGCCTTCTATGTATCGTTATTTCAGCGACTTCTACTGTTTTCTTGTTTGTAATAACTCTGAAAGTAACCTTGCACTGCACTTTATGACTCGATTAGCTAAAAAATATTAACTGCGTAGTTCGCCACTCTCGATCTCCGTTTCTGAATGTAGAATCTCTGTTATCTAGACGCTTGATTTATATAATGGGCGTGGTTTCGCTCCTCTCATTTTTCGACCCGTGTAGTTTTGAATCTTTATTAAAAAATGACAATAAATGAAAGAGATGATAATCAAACAGTGTTTCAGTTGTTTATGGGTAATTTATTTATTCACATTTTTTTTTATTTTTAATATGTCAAAAAAATTATGATTATAAACTATTTTTTTTTAAGTGTACAGTCTTTTTATATTTGATTTTCAAATGGACATTGTACATGTATAATTATGATGATATGGAGTAGGATTTTCATCGTTCTTCCGTGTTGATTGACCAGAAGTAAGTTTCGTTTTTATCAAATGAGTAAAGTCGTTTAATAATGATTTAAATCTTCCTAATCCATGTTAATTATTCCAAAAATAAGCAATTTTTGCTACTTCCTGTTTGACCAGAAGTGACGCCAACGGACGGTAAATTAAGTTTTATGCTTCCAGTGACTTCCAATGAAATATATAACCCAAAAACTTGTCAAGAACGGCAAAAAAACGCGTTTTATGACTACTTCCGGTTTGGCCGGAAGTGACGACGCTGGACGTATTTTGATGACTCCAATAGATTAAGCTCGTCATTTTGAACAACTTTGCTTCTTTGACGTATTACAAATTCTAAATACTTTTTGAGATATAAAGGAAAAACATTCGGCCCCTCTCAGCCCCTAATTTGAGGAGTCAGCCCTTTTTTCAAGGTATCATTTAAAAGATCTTGAAATTCTTTACTTTTTTTGTTCTACATGTTTTAACAAAATATTTCTAGGTAAAAAGTTATCGTAGAAAAGGTGTTAAAAATTTTGAAATTCTTGATAGGACTATTTTCGGGCCATAGCGAGCGTCGGCACTTCGTACTTCCGGGGGCTGTGATATACGAAATTCACTTCTACAAAGTTTGCTCTAGCATCACTGAAAATTTCAAGCTTCTGTGTTAAGTGGTTTTTTAGAAAACTGCCGGACAAAATAACCCTCTGAAAATCACTAAAACACGGAAATCTCAAAACCGGAAGTGACGTCATCAAAACAAAAAAAAATAGTTCTAGTTTTTTTCATGCTCTGTCAGTCCTGAAAGTTTCATGAAAATCGAGCAAGCCGTTTTTGAGAATTCGCGTGCACAAAATCGGTAAGAAAAAAAACAATAATAATAATAATAATAATAAAAATAGTGGAAAAGAAACCTAAGAATAACAGTAAGGTCTTCCGCTGAAGACGGAAGACCTTAATAATAAAAATAGTGGAAAAGAAACCTAAGAATAACAAGAAGGTCTTCCCCTGAAGACGGAAGACCTTAATAAAAAACAGACGAATAACAATAAGGTCTTCCGAAGGAAGTCGGAAGACCTTAATAATAATAATAATAATAACTAGATGCGATCTCGTTGCGAGCAACGAGTAGGTCTTCCGTCCGATATCTCGTTGAATAAGACCTGTGTTGGGATAATTCCATTAATAGGATAAAAATGTCAAAAGGCACAAGAATTCTTCTTAATCACGAAAGTGGACCATTCCGATTACCTACACTTTCATGAAAAAGGTGGTATGTTTCACCAAAAAAATTCCTCGATCGTCCTACGAGGGTCAAGGAATAAGATTCCATTATGTTCAATAACTTGCATTGAGAAAAAAAATGTTTATATAGGTTAATTAAACGGTCTTTGAAAAATAGTTATCTTTTAAAAAAATGTTTTCTTATTGTAACGGTTGTCCTTTCTATTAGTTTAATATGCCACAAGTGTGCATGGGAAAACAGTGGTCACGCTTCGTACTTACTATATATATTGTTCCTTGAAAAACTATTTATTATAACTATGATTTAAGTTATGTGTTTCCGTGATGCAAAACAAAAGATAGTAGATATTGTACTCAATTTGCACATTAATTCTTTTCTATTTCTACTTTGAAAACCAAACAAAACCAATTAAAGAAGACTTGTAAGGAGACTTTGTATTATAAATGAAGTTTGACGCAGAATTGCAACGAACCTACGACGTGACAATCCAAGAATCCCTACACATTTCATTGTTCCTTATGTTACTTTCATTCAAGCAAACGCTCGGCTGCCTCTGTAACCCCTATTGCGAAATGTCCGAATTGACAAAGCCCGCCGCCATTTTGATCCCGCTTCATATTTTTGAATGTTAATATCTCGAGTTCGAATTTATCAATTTACAAACAAGTTATATATTCAGCCTAATGAGATATGTTTCTATCAGCCATAGTAATATAATTTGAAAATATTGAAAAACAAAAAAGTTGAAAAATTCGACTTTTCAAATTTGTATGCCGTTACGACAGGAAGTAGAGACGTCGTACAAAAGATCGCGTCTTGGATAGTACTTATCACGATCTATAATCCCTGAAAGTTTCGCAGTGATATCTTTTACCGTTCTTGAGATTATCCGCGAACAAAATGTCACTTTAAAATCAGAAAATTGTCCGTAACTTGGCACCAGAAAGGAATTTCCAAAAAATCTCTTGGATGAAATAACTTCAGATAACAACACATTGTTCCTGCAAATTTCATGAAAATCCATCCAGTTGTCTTCGAGAAATCGCGTGCACAAAATTAGATGGTCAGAAAAATAATAATAATAATGAGCTCACGAGAGCTTCAACGCCTTTTGCGCTAGAAAAATATAGACTCAAAAAAGCAATTCAGATATCCTACCTCTACCTTCACTGAAAATCTCAAGTCAATATCTTCATTCGTTTTTTAGTGATTGCCAGGACAAGCTGACCCTCTGAAAATCAGTAAATCGTCCATATCTCACGACCGGAAGTGACGACGTACATATAAAAAATTTCCAATAAGGTTCAGACCAATATCTATCAGATCTGAAAGTTTCGTGAAAATCGACCAAGCCGTTTCCGAGAACTCGCGTGCACAAAATCGGTAAGAAAAAAAAAGAATAATAATAATAATAATAATAATAATAATAGGGAAAAAGAAACCGAACGAAAACAATAAGGTCTTCCGTTGGAGACGGAAGACCTTAATAAGAAACAGAGTAAAAACAATATGTTCCCCAACTTCGTTTGGGGAACATAATAAGAAACGGAGTAAAAACAATATGTTCCCCAACTTCGTTTGGGGAACATAATTACAGTCAAACAGATTATGAATAACTTTCAGCACATAAGACATGAAGTAGTGATCCTTAAATAAAATACACCTACAAGATGAAGCTGTTTTATTCCTTTGAAGTGATATCTAGTATTGTTTCTTTTCATGTATATATGCCACCTCTATCAGAACAAAATGTTATGCATGTATTAACATAACCTTTGACAGTATAGTACCCCAGTATTTTTTTTACAATTAATTAAGTTCTGGAACCAACCCTCAGATGCCCTTAAAACAAACGATTCTAAACTGGCAAAGGTAAACATGGTAAAGAGCATCTGAAGAATATAAAATAAAATGATAGTACAAACAAGCAAACAGTGTGCATGAAAACGTTGGCAAACACTGAAAAAATACTAAGGTACTTTCTCAAACTTTAACATGAATACTAAAGAGGTTTTATGTAGCTGTATTGCACATACCAAAAGCTTTCCTGCAGTTAAAGGTTGGTTGCCTAGTATTTATTTAGTATGTACAAGTTTTTCCCTCTATCTCTTCTAATTTAAGAAGCGAAAATGTCTCTAAAAATCTTATGGTTGGCATGAAGTATTCCTGTTCATTTTACTGATTACTTACAATTGTCCTATTTCTGAGGGTCATCTTCTGATTAGTGTGTTCTCTGCAACGTTCTTAATTGTTCCTGTTTGACCTGTTACATATTGAAAATCCTCAATAAACATGATTATGGTTTTAATTTCCATTGTAATTATTGATTACTTTTATAAAAAAAAATCTAAACCAATTTATTGTAACATAATGCTTAGGAAAATATTTATGTAATATAAATGGAAAAAAGGAATCACTATCTCCAGTTATCCTAAAATCACAAGTCAGCATTAATCATAAAAATTCACATACGTAAACCCATTGGCTTTTTGTGCTATTAAATCATAGTCATCGCTGTGCAATAAAGGAAATCAAGTACTAATCCACAGCTTTGTGGCAATAAAGTTACTAGCCTCGAGTAAAAAGTGACAAGCCCAAATATAGAGGCAAAAATTAAAAAGTAACATTGAAAAAAAAGTTTATCGTGAAAAAAGTCAGGGTATTAACTACAGATGATTCTTTTTAAAATTTAAGTTTAATTTAATTTTCGCTAGTAAAATTTAATCATATATAAATTAATAATTTTTAAAAAATGAATAAAAGATTTGAAATATTCCTTTTCTGGTCATTCACTAGTTCGTCTGATTAAAACGAAGCAAAAATCATTTTGTTTTCATCTTGACTCATTTAAAGCCACATATGTTGTATGTACAATGAAAATTATTAGACTAAAATTATAAGAACTTATCATTTGTATCATTACTTTATATAAACATGATAAAGATAGAAATTTTCCGTAAATTACAAAATCTAAGTCAATTGCGTTATAAAGATATCAAAATTTAATTTGGATTCTCGGAATTTTCTCCGACTTGGAAGAAAATACAAAAGATTTAAATAACGCATTACAGAGAAGATAAAGATTATTAGATAAAACAAGGTGTTCTCCGTGCTCCGAATAGTATGAAAAGCTTTAATTTAAATGTATTAACTATATTTCTTTACTTAATTTTGTATTTTTCAAAAAATATTTTTTGATCAGTTACGCCATTTATGGCTTTAAAAAACGCTACATAATTGAATGACACTTATCATTGAGCTGATTGAGTGAATGTATATAATTTAATAATGAGATATCTGTGAGGCATATACATGTATGTACAAGCAAATATTGCTATATTAAACAATGGATAGGGGGGAATTCCAATTAGGAAATAAAAGATCGTTTTTAAGTAAAATCAGTCTTGTAGTACTGCAAAATGGATGCAGTTGTGGAGATTTATGGATAATATGAGCATGCTGTATGGAATATTTCCATATTAGGGAATTTAATAGCAAAAAAGAGTGAAAATACCGGTGGTGCTTTTTATGTATTACATGTGTATTTTAAAATTCTTAATAGCCCAAGGGGATTCCTCAGTGCAGAAAACCACTAGCCCCATCCTCAAAAATGGAAGCCCCGGGTGTAGCGCAATGCTAATTACACACCCTTCGTGTGAAATAGTTATAGTAGCCCTATATCAATTTCAGTATTGCTTTAAATTAATTAAAACAAATGACAAAAACAATAATTTAAAAAAAAATCAAAATAAAGCAGACACCCATTAACACAATCAAAGACAGAAAGAAGCACTTTTTTACTTACTTATGGTTACTTCTGGTATTTTTTCCAACACAGGTCCTGTCAAGGTCCTCTTCGTCGGACTCCAAACTTGCTTTGTGACTACTTGGGTGACTACCGGTGTTTTGACTGAAAGTTTTTCAGTAATGCAATGAATCTCTTAAGTTACATATCAGATGAGATAAACTTACATACAATTATTTAGTTGTTGTCAATTATCCCATTTATCATCATCTCAGCTCACTTTGCGATTGTAATACTGTCTACATGAACCGATAATTTACAGCTGATTTATGAACACACGATTGTTAAAATTTTCATTTCCCTTTCCAATATACATTGTCAGAACATACTTAGTTGGTTATGATAAAAATTAAATAATAAACACTTTCGACTTATTAAAGATTATATAACAATATACGATCATTTACTAAATACTTCTCGCCCTCAAGAGAGTTAAAAAGACAGAGAAAATTCAAAATACAAACAAGTGCAACTTAGGATTAATTGTTCCGATATATCTATTTTAATTTTGTGCACAATTGTTTTCAAAATTACATTAAAATCTATTTTCCTTAAACAAGAACCAAGCAATGGATAATATTAATCGAATAAACTTACCTTTTCTCTTGTCAATCAGAAAATCTTGTTGACATTAAGTGTTTCTTAGTCGCCATATTTTTTTTCCATGAAAACAAACGTTGTTATGATCAGGATCAACGGAAGTTGATTTTCGGAACTCTCGAGAATTTAGAGTTCCGAATGTAAAACTGAAACATCAAAACACGGTGCGTCCGTGAAAGCAACTTTTTTGGACACTTTTTTGGACAAATCGTCGTGTCCAAGTTTTGTTGGGTACTTACCTGGAAATACCCAATTAGGATGTTTTAAGCATATTCAGCGACACTTCTTATTGGGTATACCCAATAAGCAAAAAGTACCCAATAAGTACAATCTTGGCATGAAAAATACCCAATAAATGCACTCTCGTAAACACGGACGGACGGACATGAGTAACAACAATATACCCGAACTTTCTTTAGAAAGTGCGGGTATAAAAAGCTGTTACTTGTATCAAGAACAAACAACAAAACATTGATGTAACCATCAACTGTCGCCCGGGAAATAAATAAAGTAAACAATGGATATGAGTCTTTATAATCAAAGCGCTTCGATATGTTCGAAAAAAGGCATGCGTCTAAAGGAAGGAGACAATAGTCGAGAATATATTGAAAACATAGTCGGATGAATATCGAACAAAAACGATACCCTTTTTCAATTTTATCAATTCCTCGTGTAAATGTTGGCTGCATCAAATATAAATTGAAACTAGACTCATGCATCACCTATTTTAAATCATGTGTTTCACTTTAAGAATATAAAACACAAATTGTGAAGGGTACGTTTTTATGCATAGGTAAAATTCGATGTTCCAAAAAGGGGACTTGTCGTTTTTCGATACAAATGCCCTGTTCACACGGAGAGTTTAATCTATTGATATTCAAAAAATCTTCAGACACCATGCCTTCGATTTTTATTTAGTTTACCTCGAAAAAAGCGTTTTAAATTAATATCCGTACCATGAATACACGGTTAAGATAAAAAAAAAAAAAATAAACATTTTGTGAAACTTAAATTTGCGGCATTTTTTCTGGGCAGTTAAGTCCACCCATTCTTTGTTTTAAACCATTTTAAAATAATCAAGTATTATATTGAAACTGATTGTATATACCTATTTCCCTTGTTTGAAATTTTTTTAAAGCATAAATTCTAACCATGGTTACACGAAAACTAATGGTTTTTTGTAGCTTAGAGTAGAACTATATATGGACTTTCAAACCAATGTATTTAACTTTTCCCAACTGTCCGCAAAAAGAACGAGGGCGCTTTTGATTGACATTCGGCAGGAATCTGGGCGTACTTAAAAAGTGAACATTTTATCGACATGTCACATGAAATTTTAACATTATTTTTATTTATCGGGTTCCTGTGGAACAGGAAAGGAAAATATTTTCCTGAAATTGAGGTTTGATTTGCTAAAAAATAATTTGAAAATTGGCCAGATTAGACATTTGGTACAAAATGGTACATTTTTAAACACGTTTTTCTAAACATTTTCTATCTCTGGGTCTTCTCTCTATAATTCTGAAACGTGATTTGTATGTATTTTAATTCAAAGAAACGAATACAATTTTTTAAAAAATTGAGAGAAAACCCAGAGACAAAGAAAAACGAACTTTCCCCCCAAAAATCCAAATATGTGAAAGTGGGATTCTTTGTCCTTTTAAAATCATCCGTGTATGTGTATCGGTGATAGCTCAGTAAGTTGGGCTACCTGTTCATTGTACTGGCATCGCAAAGTTTTTGGTTCGAGCCTGGCATAGGGCGTTAATTATTTTTTTTTCATGCAAACAACCATTTATTTCCTCAGTTTCGTTTTTATGTACTGATGTATTAAAATTTTGAATAAGATAATTTTTGGTTCAGTTTGGTTCTCGAGCGAATTCAATTCCAATCTTCTATTCTATATAATGTACATGTACACGTATAATGCATCTATATGCATTAAATATTTTAGGTGTTTATTTTTTGTGAAACATTACTATGTTATAGTACCCCTTAGGAAAAACGATCAAAAATGTTACAATCTCACACTTTCAAACTAAATGAAAAAAAAACCTGTGGACATGTTTGTAAAATCTGACCAGCTATATTCAGCCAACCAAATCATGGACATTTAAACCATAAATGATTCGTACAAATGATTCCTGCAGATCACACGCCAAATGCGCCCATCTTCTTTATACCAGGCTTTTCAAGTGAGCCTTCTACAATTTTCCCCCTGAAAATCCTACCCAAAAACGGGGGGATATTTTTTCAATGAGGTAAAGTTACTAAAATACTAAAAACTATCTTAAGAACTATAAAATTGTGTATTCTGGCAAGGGTAAAGGCATGTAAATATCTTGTTCTATTAAAAACTTTTGATATGTCATAAAAGGGTATTTTTCATCAAAATTTAGCGATTTTAGGCCATGAAAAACGTATGTTGGTTGCCATGGTAACCATGGGCCATAGAAATCATGTTATAATGATTTTCAGTTTCCTATATCAATAAAGGAATGTGTGCCAAGTTTCATAAAAATCCAAGACCACGCGTGCTACACTCCCTAAACAAGAGTTTAATTGAATGCTTGCAGACAATGGCTATTAAAGTGTCATTCTGTGGAGTCTTCACAATAAGTTGTGTATATGTGTTAAGTGTTTTAGTTTATATTCGTTTGCAATAGTGATTCTTTAGCGTTTTAAGACTGTTTCTTTAAACTTTATCTTGCAATTAGATTACCCACAATGCTTATTTTTATTTGCGTTATTTTCTTTACCGCCGTCGAAGTAACATCCAACGCTGCAGTTCTTAATAGAGGTTGACCCACGCTTTCCTAAAAGAAAAAAAATAATTAATTTATAATAGTAATAATAATAACTAGATGCTATCTTGTTGCGAGCTTCCGTCCAATTTCCGAAAAGATGAGAAAAGAAATTGACTGAGATTTTACCCGTTAAAAAATATTGATATAAATTAATTGTTTTGAAACAAAATATTGTTCATTACAAAGTTATAGATTAAAGACTTTCCGTTCATCTTGGCCCCTTAAAGTGGTCAGCTTCTTTTTCTTGATATCATCTTAAAGCTTTGATGATTTTGAACACTTTTTGTTCAACATTAATTCAAAATTTTTTTTTACAAGATATATGCAAAAGAAATATATATTAAAGGCCGGTCTTCAAGTCCTAAATAAGGAAGTCTAGCAAAAATTGCGGCTCCTTTCGGTCCCTATTCTAAGGGATTAGATCCTTTTCCTGATATCACCGTAAAGCTCTCATGATTTTGAACTTGTTCAACAACTATTCAGATTCCTTTTCGTTTCCGATGTAATTGCAAAAGAAGTATTTAAGGGCCACCCCTTCAACTGCTTAATGGGTATGTTTAGCAAAAAATCGAAAGGTTAAATATTTTCAGAACATTATTTTGAACATCTTTATTAAATATTGCATATCAAAACACTTCCCACTTTCGAGATATAGAGTGCCAAATATTTGGCATTTTTGGTCCCTTTTGGCCCTTAGTTATTTAATATATGAGGTGAATGTCAAAATAATAAGTTGAAGATTGTTGAGATAAACTGTTTTGCTTCAGTAATGTTTCATAAAATATTGATCGTTAAAGATTTATTGATGAAAGATTTTCGGCTCCTCTTAGCCCCTATTTTGAGCTGTCAATGGCTTTTTCTTCAAACCACTTTAAAGCTCCCATGATTTTGTTCAACAAGTATTCGGAATTGTTTTTCCTTTTCCAAGATTTATGCAAAAGATAGATTTAAGGAGCTGGCCCTTCAGCTACTTTTGAATGAAGACATTTAGCGAAAATCGAAAAGTACAACATTGCGCAGAACATCATTTTGAACATATGTTATTCACTATTGCTTATCAAAACATTAACCACTTTGGAGAAACAGAGTGTCAAAGATTTGGCATTCTGGCCAGGTATGGCCCCTAATTATATAAAATGTGATTTGATTACCTTAATATTTAGTTCAAAATTTTTGAGATCAACATTTTTGTTTCAGTATTGAATAATAAAACATCGATTGTTAAAGAGTTATGAATTAAAGACTTTTGGCCCCTCTCGGCCCCTTTTTCTTGATTTTACCGCAAAGCTCTCAAGATTTCAACACTTTTTGTTTATTCAGAGATTGCTTTTCTTTCCGAGATATTTGCGAAAGAAATATTTAGGGGCCAACCTTTCAACTTCTAAATGGGAACTTTTAGCAAAATTGAAAGGTTGTATATTGTTTAGACAATCATTTTGAACAACATTTGTTTAATATCATTAATTAAAATATTTCCCACTTTTGAGAGATATAAAGCTTCTAAGATCTAGCATTCTGGCCCCTTGTTGCCCCTATTTATGTATCATAGGACATAAAAATCATACAAGAGGCCCACGAGCCTTATAGGTCACCTGAGTATTGTGCAACAACTTTCAAATAATTAAATTTGGTTCCTGTTTTAAACCAGAGGCCATGAAATTCGCAATTCACAATTTTGAAAGAGGCACCATTGCTTATCCTAGTTATAGACTTACATGTGGCATGCTTACTCTATTTACTTAATACCAAAAGGTAGATCAGAGTAACAAAGAGAAAATGCACTTCCGCTTGATAACTAGTTGTGCACATCATCCCAATGGAACCACTGACCCTGGGGCCACATATTTCAAAATTTTGCAAATTTTATCATAAATCGGTTGATTAATACCAAAGAGCAGATTTCAAAGCATAAATTTATTTTCAGACTGTGTACCACCCACCCCACCTCCGACCCAGGAAGGGGGGGGGGGCATAAAAAATAACCATTTTGCATTTTGCTAGATGCACTTTTCTTCATCATAAATATATATTCTTAGATCATTGGCATAAAACCCGGGAGAAAAGAAGAAGGTTTTCAAAGAATTAATGTATTTTCACTATATAATCAATAGAGCCCCACCCTAACACCAGAACCCCTGACCCTGGGGCCATAAAATTCACAATTTTGGAACAGGCACTCTTGCTCATTATAACTATGTACTTAGTTAGTTTACTTAATACCTAGGAGCAGAGAAGAAGATTTTCAAAGAAATAATGCATTTTCACTATATAATCTATATAGCTCTGCCCTAGTACTAGAACCCCTGACCCTGGGGCCGTGAATTTCACAATTTTGGTAGAGGACTCAACGCTCATTACATTCATGCCAACAGTTTGCTTGCTTGATGTCCAGGAGTAAAGAAGAAGAATTTTAAAGATTGCAATAATTTTTGTGGTTTTGGCCCCATCCCTCAGGCCCCGGGGGGGGGGGGACCATAAAATTCAAAATTTTTGTTCCTCCTCACCCATAGATGCTGTATACCAAATTTGGTTGAAATTGGTTCAGTGGTTTCAGAGAAGAAGCTGAAAATGTTCAAATGTTAACACACGACGCACGACACACGACACACGACGACGGACGAAAACGGATAGCAATAGGTCACCTGAGTTACTCAGGTGACCTAAAAATACTGTAGTAGTTTATTACGATAAATAATTTTGCTTCAGTAATGTATACCAAATCATTATAAGCCATCTTTTATTCGCGACGATTTATTTTCACGATCAAGCTTTTTTTTTAATCTGACGACGTTCGACAATCTTACTCACTTCTGCTTGTCATTTAAAATAGATTGATTCAATTATGAATCACAAATTCCCAATAGTCTTTAAGATATTGAGTAAACACTTTCAGCCCCTGTAGATTCCTTATTCTTGGGACAAGCCCCAATTTGTTGATATCAAATGGAATACCTTTCATTCTGCACAACGTTTGTCTTGTATGTTTTAACAAAATATTTACAAGCTAAGTAAAGGGGTATTGTTGAAAAAATCCTAAAAAATTGAAATTCTCAATATGAATATTTTCAGAGCATACCGAGCGTCAACGTGCGGCACTTCCGGGAAAATGAACAACTTAGTACAAATCTACAAACATTACTCATCGCTGAAAATATCAAGTTCCTATTATAAGAGGGTTTTTTTTAGAAAAAAAAGCGGACAAAGTGACCCTCTAAATATCACTTAATCGCAAAAATCTCCGGAACGAAAATGACGTCATCAAATGAAAACAAAATATGTCTAGATTTTTTTATGTTCTACCCGACCTGAAAGTTTCACGAAAATCAAACTAGCCGTTTCCGGGAATTTGCATGCACAGAATCCACAGAAGAAAAAAATAATAATAACTAGAGCAAAGCTCGTTGCAAAGCAACGAGTAGGTCTTCCGTCATGGTTGACCGGAAGCGGCTTTTATTTTTAACAGAAATGAGAAATAACGTCCAAAAAAGGTTTGATACCTCTAAATCCATGTTAATTATTGCAAAAATAAGCCATTTTCTGTTACTTCCGGTTTGACCGGAAGTGATGACGACTGACGAAAAATTAATTATAATGCTCACAGGGACATATGTTACCAGAAAACTTGTCAAGAACGGCAGAAATACGTGTTTTCCAACTACTTCCGGTTTGACCGGAAGTGACGACGCCGGACGTATTTTGACGACTTCAATAGATTAAGCTTGACATTTTGAACAATTTTGCTTCTTTGACGTATCACAAATTTTCAATACTTTTTGAGATATAAAGGAAAAACTTTCGGCCCCTCCAGGCCCCTGATTTAAGGGGCCAGCCCTTTTTTCGAGATTTATTTGAAAGATCTTGAAATTCTACACCTTTTTGTTCTACATGTTTTTACAAAATATTTCTAGGTAAAAAGTTATCGTTGAAAAAGTGCTTAAAATTTTGAAATTTTTGATAGGACTATTTTCGGGCCATAGCGAGGTCGGCGCTTCGTACTTCCGGTAGTTGTGATATACTTAGTGCACTTCTCCAAAAGTTGCTCTAGCATCACTGAAAATTTCAAGCTTCTGTGTTAAGTGCTTTATGAGAAAACTGCCGGACAAAGTGACCCTCTAAAAATCACTAAATCGCAGAAAACTCCGAACCGGAAGTGACGTCACCAAAATAAAAAAATATATATCTAGATTTTTTGATGTTCTATCAGACCTGAAAGTTTCATGAAAATCGATCGAGCCGTCCTCGAGAAATCGTGCGTACAAAATCGGTAAGAAAAAAAAACAATAATAATAACTAGAGCAAAGCTCGTTGCAAAGCAACGAGTAGGTCTTCCGTCCAGTTTTGACCGGTAGTGCCGGAAGTGACGGAACAAAAGACAGCAATAAGCTAAGTAGTCTCCAGTAACTTTATAATTTCAATTTTGCATCAAAACCTTCAAAATAAGTCATTTTTTGCTACTTCCGGTTTGACCGGAAGTGACGACAACGGACGGAAAAACTTCTTTTAATGCTCCCAGAGACATATGTAACCAAAAAACTTGTCAAGAACGGCAAAAAAACGCGTTTTCCGACCACTTCCGGTTTTGCCGGTTTTGCCGGAAGTGATGACGACGGACGTATTTTGACGACTTCAATAGATGAAGCTTGGCATATTGAACAACTTTGCTTCTTTGACGTATTACAAATTCTCAATACTTTTTGAGATATAAAGAAAAAAATTTTGGCCCCTCTAGGCCCTTCATTTTAGGGGCCAGCCCCTTTTACAAGATATCATTTGAAAGATCTTGAAATTTTACACTTCCTTTGTTCTATATGTTTAAACAAAATATTTACAGGTAAAAAGATATTGTAGAAAATGTGCTTAAAATTTTGAAATTCGCGATAGGACTATTTTCGGACCATAGCGAGCGTCGGCGCTTTGTACTTCCGGTTGTAATGATATACCTAATACTCTTCTCCAAAGATTGCTCTAGCATCACTGAAAATTTCATGCTTCTGTGTCAAGTGCTTTTTGAGAAAACTGCCGGACAAATTGACCCTCTAAAAATCACAAAATCGCAGAAAACTCCGAACCGGAAGTGACGTCATCGAAACGAAAAAAAATGAATCGAGTTCAAGTAATGCCTCATTAGTCCTGAAAGTTTCATAGAAATCCATTGAGCCGTTTTCGAGAAATCGCGTGCACAAAATCGGTAAGAAAAAAAACAATAATAACTAGACGAGCTTGTTGCAAAGCAACAAATAAGTCTTCCGTCTAATTCTGAAGACGATGATATCGAGATTGATAGACATTTACGGTTATGTGTGCAAAAAAACGAGCCATTTACAAATACTTCCGGCCTGACCGGAAGTGACGGTATTTTAACGACTTTAAATGATCTCTGCCTCTGCTATTTATTATTTTGAACAACTTTCCTTCTATGATGTTTAACAAATTGTCAACACTTTTTGAGATATCAGATTAAACGTTTTGGCCCCTCTGGATCCTTTAATTCAGGGGCCAGCCCTTTTTCATAGATATCATTTGAAAGATCATGCAATTCTACACTTCTTTTGTTCTTTATGTTTTATCAAAATATTTCTAGGTAAAAAGTTATCGTAGGAAAGGTGTTAGAAATTTTGAAATTCATAATTGGACTATTTTCGAGCCATAGCGAGCGCCGGCGCTTCGTACTTTCGGTAGTTGTGATATACAAAGGGCACTTCTCCAAAGGTTGCTCTAGCATCACTGAAAATTTCATGCTTCTGTGTTGAGTGCTTTTTGAGAAAACTGCCGGACAAAGTGACCCTCTAAAAATCACTAAATCGCAGAAAACTCCGAACCGGAAGTGACGTCATCAAAATAAAAAATTATATGTCTAGACTTTTTGATGTTCCGTCAGACCTGAAAGTTTCATGAAAATCGATCGAGCCGTTCTCGAGAAATCGCGCGTACAAAATCGGTAAGAAAAAAAAACAATAATAATAAAAATAGTGGAAAAGAAACCTAAGAAAAACAATAAGGTCTTCCGTTGAAGACGGAAGACCTTAATAACTAGAGCAAAGCTCGTTGCAAAGCAACGAGTAGGTCTTCCGTCCTGTTTGACCGGAAGTAGCTTTCATTTTCAACAAAAATGAGAAATAACGCCTAGAAATGGTTTGAATCCTCTAAAGCTATGTTAATTAATGCAAAAATAAGCAATTTTTGCTACTTCCGGTTTAACCGGAAGTGACGATGACGGACGGAAAATTAATTTTTATGCTCCAAGAGACATATGTTACCAAAAAACTTGAAAAGAACAGCAAAAATATCCGTTTTTGACTACTTCCGGTTTGGCCGGAAGTGACGACGCCGGGCGTAATTTGACGACTCGGATAGATTAAGCTTGTCATTTTGAACAACTTTGCTTCTTTGAAGTATTACAAATTCTCAATACTTTTCGAGATATCAAGTAAAAATTTTTGGCCCCTCTAGACCCCTAATTTTAGGGGTCAGCCCTTTTTTCGAGATATCATTTGAAAGATCTTAGAATTCTTCACAATTTTTGTTCTATATGTTTTAACAAAATATTTACAAGTAAAAAGATATAATAGAAAAAGTGTAAAAAAATTTTGAAACGCTCAATATGGCTTTTTTCAGACCATACCGAGCGTTAACGTGCAGTACTTCCGGTGAAAGTTAACAACACAATGCAAATCTACATTTGTTGCTCTATCTTCCAGACAAGGTTTCATCTTCCTGTGATGAGCGATTTTTAAGAAGAGCGACGGACAAAATGACCCTTAAAAATCACAAAATTGCGAAAATTTTCGAACCGGAAGTGACGTCATCAAAATGAAAAAAAATGCATCAAGTTTTTAATATGTTCTATCAGACCTGAAAGATTCATAAAAATCTAACGAGCCGTTTTCGAGAAATCGCGTGCACAAAATCGGGGAGAAAAAAAATAATAAGAACTAGACGAGCTTGTTGCAAAGCAACAAATAAGTCTTCCGTCTAATTCTGAAGACGATGATATCGAGATTGATAGACATTTACGGTTATGTGTGCAAAAAAACGAGCCATTTACAAATACTTCCGGCCTGACCGGAAGTGACGGTATTTTAACGACTTTAAATGATCTCTGCCTCTGCTATTTATTATTTTGAACAACTTTCCTTCTATGATGTTTAACAAATTGTCAACACTTTTTGAGATATCAGATTAAACGTTTTGGCCCCTCTGGATCCTTTAATTCAGGGGCCAGTCCTTTTTCATAGATATCATTTGAAAGATCATGCAATTCTACACTTCTTTTGTTCTTTATGTTTTATCAAAATATTTCTAGGTAAAAAGTTATCGTAGGAAAGGTGTTAGAAATTTTGAAATTCATAATTGGACTATTTTCGAGCCATAGCGAGCGCCGGCGCTTCGTACTTTCGGTAGTTGTGATATACAAAGGGTACTTCTCCAAAGGTTGCTCTAGCATCACTGAAAATTTCATGCTTCTGTGTTGAGTGCTTTTTGAGAAAACTGCCGGACAAAGTGACCCTCTAAAAATCACAAAATCGCAGAAAACTCCGAACCGGAAGTGACGTCATCAAAATAAAAAATTATATGTCTAGACTTTTTGATGTTCCGTCAGACCTGAAAGTTTCATGAAAATCGATCGAGCCGTTCTCGAGAAATCGCGCGTACAAAATCGGTAAGAAAAAAAAACAATAATAATAAAAATAGTGGAAAAGAAACCTAAGAAAAACAATAAGGTCTTCCACTGAAGACGGAAGACCTTAACTAGATACGATCTCGTTGCGAGCAACGAGTGGGTCTTCCGTCCGATTCTTGATAAGATGAGATAAGATTTTGATTGAGAATTTCATTCTAAAATAATGATAAAGATTGTGAAGAAGAACGATTTTGCCTCCATAATCTGTAAACAGACATTGAACATAAAGACTTAGAAATTCGACTTTTGTCCCTCACGGCCCCTAATATTAGGGATCAGCCCTTTTTTCTTCATAACATCTTAAAGCCCTCAGGATTTTGAACACTTCTTGTTCAACAACTATTTAGAGATTCTCTTTCGTTTTCGAGTTATTTGAAAAAGAAATATTTAGGGGCCAACCTTTCAACTCCTTAATGGGGACATTTAGCGAAAAATGAAAGGTTGCATATTGTTCAGAACATTATTTTGAACATCTTTTGTTCAATACTACTTATAAAAAAATTTCAAACTTCTGAGATATAAAGCGTCAAAGATTTAGCATTCTGGCCCCTTGTGGCCCCTTATTTTGCACCATACGACATTCAAAAAATAATAAATAGTTTTAGATTGTTGAGATAAACATCATTGCTTCAGTAATGTTTAACAAAATATTGACTGCTAAAGAGTTATCGATTAAAGATTTTTGGCCCCTCTCAGCCCTTAATTTGAGTGTCCAGCCCCTTTTTTCTGATTTCATCTTAAAGCTCTCGGGATTTTCAACACTTTTTGTTCAACATCTATTAAGAGATTCTCTTTCGTTTTCGAGTTATTTGCAAAAGATATATTTAGGGGCCACCCCTTCAACTCCTTTAAGGGGACGTATAGCGAAAAACTAAAGGTTGCATATTGTTCAGAACATTATTTTGAACATCTTTTGTTCAATATTGCTTATCAAAATATTTCAAATTTTTGAGATATAAAGCGTCAAATATTTAGCATTCCGGCCCCTTGTGGCCCCTAATTATGTATCATACGACATAAAAATCATAATATATAGTTGTAGATTGTTGAGATAAACATTCTTGCTTCAGTAATGTATAACAAAATATTAACTGCTAAAGAGTTATCGATTAAAGATTTTTGGCCCCTCTCGGCCCCTAATTTGAGTGCCCAGCCCCTTTTTCTTGATCTTTTCTTAAAGCTCTTAGGATTTTGAACACTTTTTGTTCAACAACTATTCAGAGATTCTCTTTCGTTTTCGAGTTATTTAAAACAGAAATATTTAGGGGCCAACCCTTCAACTCCTTAAAGGGGACGTATAGCGAAAAACTAAAGGTTGTATGTTGTTCAGAACATTATTTCGAACATCTTTTGTTCAATACTACTTATCAAAATATTTCCCACTTTTGAGATATAAAGCGTCAAAGATTTAGCGTTCTGGCCCCCTGTGGCCCCTAATTATGTAACATACGACATGAAAATTATATTATGCAGTTGTAGATTGTTGAGCTTAACATTTTTGCTTCTGTAATGTCTAACAAAATATTGACCGATAAAGAGTTATCGAAAAAAGACTTTTGGCCCCTATTGGCCCTTATTGTGATGAGTCAGCACTTTTTTCTTGATATCATATTAAAGATCTTGTCATTTTGCACAAATTATGTTCATTATGTTTTGACAAAATAATGATACTTTAAAAGATATGATGCAAAATGTCTCAAAAAATCAGTCATGATTCGTGTCCTAAATTTTGACCCCTACCGAGCTTCCATACTAGGCACTTCCGGAAAATTTCCTGACCATGTTGCAATATGGCAACATGTCCTCTATCATCCCTGAAAAAATCAGCTTTCTAGCTTTAGCCGTTTTTGAGTTCCATCACAGACATGGAGGTCATCAAAATTTCGATCAAAGGGCGATAACTCACGACCGGAAGTGAATTTCAAAAAAATGAAAAAAACGTATAAGGTTTAGATAAAGATACATCTTCTCCGAAATTTTCAAGAAAATCGGTCGAGCCATCTCCGAGAAATCTTCTGCACAAAAATTGTAAAGAAAAAAAAAGAATAATAATAATAATAATAATAAAAGTGAAAAAGAAACAATAGAATAATAGAAGGGTCTTCCGTTGGAGACGGAAGACCCTAAAAACAGTGGAAAAGAAACAAACGAATAACAAGAAGGTCTTCCGCTGAAGACGGAAGACCTTAATAAGAAAAGTGAAAAAGAAACCTAAGAATCACTAGAAGGTCTTCCGCTGAAGCCGGAAGACCTTAAAAATAGTGGAAAAGAAACCTAAGAAAAACAAGAAGGTCTTCCGCTGAAGACGGAAGACCTTAATTAGAGCCGAGTCCGTTGCTTTGCAACAAAGTCTTTTTTCCGATTTTCAGAAGCACTGCTTGAAAGGTTGCTAAATGAAAATGAAGTATTTGTTAAAGGCCTCTAGACCAAATATGATTTAGATCTGTTTAAAGCATTTTATGATGATAATCTGTTTTGCGAAAAAAACAAATTATGATGACTTCCGGTTTGAACGGAAGTGACCCCAATCGACAAAAAATTGAGTCTGATGTCTTGGCTGAATAATAATTAAATTTTATCTTAATATCTGCAGAAAAATGTCGTTTATAATAATTTCCTGCAACACCGGAAGTAATTACGGAAGTTGTAATAACGAAAATAGACAGGAAATACAATTGAACGTTCTCTGTTACATGTATAGTTAGATTCAAATTTAAAATATGTGAAAATACGCATTTTCGGACTACTTCCTGTTTGACCGGAAGTAACGTCATTTAACGTATTTTCTCTATTTTAATTGCTGCTTGTCATTTGAACAACTTTGCTTCTTTGATGCATTTCAAATTTTTAATTTTGGGGGGGGGGGGGGGTATTCGGAAAAAAAAAAACTCTCGGCCCTTCTAGATCTCTTATTTTAGGGGCCAGCTCCTTTTTAGCTCTCCTGAGCCAAAGGGTTAAAATTTGAGCTTTTCTGATCAAAATTTGTCCGTTGTCTGTCGTCGTTGTCATTGTTGTCGTAAACTTTTCACATTTTCATCTTCTCAAGAACCCTGGGCCAATTTCTACCAATTTGCCAGAAAGTATCCTTGGTAGAAGTGAATTCAACTTTGTCATCAGATCCTTGCGCAATGATAGACTGAAGTTGTATCTTAAGATCGTGAAGACATTAGTGAGGGTTTGTGCCTCTACAGTTTACGGTTTTGAAGGAGTAGTGATAACTAGGTTTTTCACACAACGCAACATCTTTTAAAAGGGTCAATCTTAGGGAACAAGAATGAAATCCTCGAAATAGTTTTAAGAGCGCGTATCAATGATGCAAAGACTTTTTGTATATATCTTGAAGGACAAAGGAATTGAATTTCTCATTTTTGGAATGAATTTTAAATTTAATAATAAATTTTAAGGTTAAAGGTCAATGACTCTTATGCAGTTGGTCCCATGTCTCTACGACTTCTCTTTTTGAAAATTTTTAATTATTTGTAAAATTTAAAAACTTTAAGGGGCAATAACTTATTGAAGGGGTCTACGAATCCTTTCGCAATGAATATATTGAAATATGCTCTCATTTAGTCGTAGACATTGTAAAGGTTTTGAACCTATGCAGTTTATGGTTTTGATAACAAGCATTTCTTGCATAAGGGGCAATAACTTCGAAAGGGAACAGAATTACCCGCTATGCTTATTTTATAATTGTGTATTTTTTACCATTGTTGAAGAAACCCCCAACGCTGCAGTTCTTAATAAAGGATGATCCACGGTTTCCTAAAAGAGAAAGAGAAAAAAATTAGTAATATTAATTAATAATAGTTACTATTGTTGCTACAGCAACAAAAAGGTCTTCCTTTCTTCTCTTTTTATCTGTATGAATGATTATTTACGAGTTGATGGTATCAACTCATGTTATGTTACTGGTAAGGGATTCCCCATATATCGAAACTTATCACATTTCGTTTGAGTATTCTGCGTTCAGGTTCTAGTATAATATTGGCTTATTACAATATACATGGTCTACAGAATAAAAATGTTGTTTTCTGATATGCTTTGAAGTGTTTATAAACTTAAATACTTATTATTTATTTTGGGGGGAATTTGTGTCAATCCGCGAGATCGAGAAAATCGTGCCAGGGGCATGCAGTCAAAAATTTGATATGTTGTACAAAGTTTTGATTATAAATCAATATATATTTCCTATTATAAGTAAGTATTTTGAAAACAGATTTTACGACGGCGTACTCGTGCCATTCTAACAATGTAGAATTTTTTTTAAATCGTTCGTACGATTTAATAAATCGTTTGTACAATTTAATAAATCGTTTGTACGATTTAATAAAACGTTTGTACGATTTATTAAATCGTTTGTACGATTTAATAAATCGTTTGTACGATTTAATAAATCGTTTGTACAATTTAAAAAATCGTTTGTACAATTTATTAAATCGTTTGTACAATTTATTAAATCGTTTGTTCAATTTAATAAATCATTTTTATAATTTAATAAATCGTTTGTACAATTTAATAAATCGTTTGTACAATTTAATAAATCGTTTGTACAATTTGTTTATTAAATCGTTTGTACAATTCATCAAATACCGTATAGCGGGTTTTTTTAGCGGGTGTAAAATTTGGCGTTTTGACTGTTCAAAGGTATGCAATAAATTTTGGCGGAATTTTTTTTGGCGGACCTAGATAAATTTTTCTGAACTTTCATACAGTACCTGATTTTTACCTAGCTCCTTTAAGAAGAGAGTGCGCCTGGAATATTACCTCCTTTTGTAAGACAGTGCGCTATCTATTTTTTACCTTAGACATGCAATAAAACACAATGTAAGAAACTATATTTATTTAATATCAAACAAGTTCAAATCTCAAACAAGCCTGGCATCATTAATAGTGGTTTAATGTGGCATCAATTTTCAGTAAGTGTAGCCAGGGGTAGCTCATCTTCAAGATGGGTTTTCAGTGCGTTTGTAATCCCCGCCTCACTAAAGCCACTGCGAATGATTTCAGGTTTATTCTTGATATGTTGAAACATTTGTACAAGCCACTTGGCAGATAGAGGCTTAAGTTTAGTAAGTGACAAATCGACGGGATTAACAACTGTTTCACTGTCCTCAACTTCGTTTAGCTGTGACACAATTTCCTCGGAATACCAATTCTCGAAAGACATCCGCAGATGATTCTTCACCGCTTTTTGAACGCTTACATCAAGACGCTGTAAACGATCTGTGCAGCAAGCTGGGACGAATACTACTTTCACATTGTGTTCCGCGAGGTATTCAAGAAACTTTTCACCCATCTGTGCGCGAAAGACATAAAAAATACACAAACTTTTCTGTCCGGATGGTAGGCCTTCACTTTTTTTAATTTTTCTAATGTACGGTAATATGATATTTTTTACATAATCCATTTGAGTATCGGCATTGGCCCAATGATTTTCTGAATGCGTGATATGCCATTCAGATGGGAACTTGAAATTTGGGTGGCACTTTTCTGTTTTACCAGCGTAATTAATTTGTGGTGAAAGGAAATCCCCTGAAATTATATACACTTCTAATTAGATTCGATCAGTAGATACTAATCAATAGGTAATTAATTTAAATAGACGTAAAAAAAACATACCTGATAGTGTCCCGGCAAAAACAGTGGTAATCTGTCGTTTGTCCCCCAAGCCTGAAATTTCAATGCGCTTGGATCCCTCCATAGCCATTGTCCAATTAGAGACTGGTACAATGTTTAAACCAGCATGGTCCCAGTTTATATAAGGTTCGAGGGGATATCATACTCGGTAACTGTTTTTTCAATCCGTGCCAGAAACTCTGTTTTAAGACCTTCAAAGTTCTCTACTTTTTCATTCTTGCATGCGGTGGAACCTCGCCGTTTCACAAAATTCCTGCGATTTAGAACTGACTTTGCCCAGTTCTTAGTTAACTCGATTGACCCTCCATTCTCTGCTAGCATTGTTTTATCTGTGCCATTAATTATTCCTTTCGCCGCTGCTAATACTACATTTGTATTTGTGAGTTTATTACAGCTTCGTTTTCCCGTAAAACATGAATGTATTTTTTAACCTTAGAATCTATATCACTGCCGACAAGGAATGGCCTACCACGTTTCTTTGGATGTATTTCTGTAACATCACTATCCAAGTCCAGTTTGCGTTTTCTAGATCTCTTAGAATCCTCATATTTCTACCTCATACCGCGCACGGTGCTTTCGTTTAGTGTTGGGAAGTCATTTTTGAATTTTCGAACTGTAGCTGCAGGGCCGTTTTCGAGAGCATACTTTCCTATGTCGGCACGATGTTTTGGAGAATAGGAAATATATTTTCCTCTTTTTTTCGGAGTTGATTTCGGCGAATCGCTACTTTGTACCAAATGTTCTCGAACATTTTCGTTAGCCTCATTTAATGCACTTGGTCAAAGCAGATCTGCGATTGCTGATTTTTCCTTTGGAACAGGAGACTTTAACTTAAAAAAATTCAAAATGCTCATCCTTCTATCACACACGTAGTACTGTGTGTCAGATACGTAGTATTGTGTGGTGAATACATATCACTGAATACCTATTTACTAGAGAGTTCAGATAAATACGCAGGAAGGATAACTCCCCTATAAGTTTTATGGCAGACTGATCGGAGTTATCTTTCTTGCGTTCAGTACAATACAGATGGGTACAAATTTAGCGATTAAACTATCAAAACGCTAAAATAAGCCAAAATTAGCACCCCGCTAAAAAAACCCGCTATACGGTAGTTTATACGATTTTTTTTAAATAGTTTGTACGTTTTTTGAAAAATCGTTTGAACAATTTAGGAAAAAGTTTGTACGATTTTTAAAAATAGTTTGTACGGTTTAGGAAATTGTTTGTACGATTTTTTTTAATCTTTTGAACAATCATCATTACAGTATAATAAATATTCCATATAAAACGAATCTTCTTTAAACTTAATAAAGAAAAAGCAATTAAATCTTTATATCCATAATGGTATATTTTATTTGCTTCAGTATACATGCATGTATACATTTAATAATTCTACAAATTCAGTGAGGGGGATCCGACTCCCTCCCCCCACCCCCACCCCCCACCCCCGAACTGCGCACGTTTTACTTTTTTCGTAAGCGGGGGAAACAAATTTTCTGAATTAGGTTGTTATATTTGTCAGAATATTAGCTTTTTTACTCATTTTTTTTATTTTTGTAATTTTATATTTATTAGTTTAGGATACCGGTATTAG
The DNA here is from genome assembly GCF_032062105.1 of Saccostrea cuccullata. Taxonomy (NCBI): domain Eukaryota; kingdom Metazoa; phylum Mollusca; class Bivalvia; order Ostreida; family Ostreidae; genus Saccostrea; species Saccostrea cuccullata. The sequence goes on along the minus strand of NW_026923740.1, from coordinate 89,918 downwards.
CTAGTGATAGCATGTAATCTACATATAATTGTTGCTTTTAGATGTTTTAGTTTTATGTACGTACATGTATGATAAAATTTTCATTTTTTAAGCAGAAATATCAATCCATTGTTTATATTATGAAACAGTTCAGACAACATTGATCCTATATGTAATGTACGTAACCAAAGCTGTGAATTCCAACTCTCATTTTCATTCCCATTTTACAATATCCTATGTTCTTTACACTGTCTAATCCGATATCCTGTCTATTCCTATACAGAATTCATCACCCTGTGCATGCACTGTATTTATACATGTTTATATATATCGATGCAACCAAAACAATTAGAGAAAATCTTATGCATGAATACAGAAAGAAAAGATGAAGTTGAATTTGTGTAGATATCGATGAAAGATACAATATAATAAAATTGTTAATGAAAACCTGCGATGTATGTAAATTAGAAAAAAATACATACTGAATGATATTGTTTCGCTCTTTATAAAGAATTTTGGTGGTAAAGTTTTTATAACTGCTCAGTGCATAAATAAGCAAGTTGAAAAACTTACTGGTTTATATAAAATGCAGGAATTGAACCTTTCAAAGACATTCTACCCCCTTAAAATGTGCATTACAAGTCAAGAGAAAGTCGAAACATCAGTAGGGTCAAGATCTACGATGGAGAAAGTAAGTTAGCCTAGAGATGAGTGAAAATGGAGAAAAGATCTCTATCATTCTTAAACTGTCCTGTGCCTGCCTCCTGATTGCCACTGTTGATACATGTAATTTATATATATGTAATTGATCACTGATATGATACCTAATAGTTTATGATAACAGATCTCGTTATTGTTTGACAGATTCCTCGGGTAAATGGTGAAATAAATGCTGATTTCTTTTTCATACATTTCAATATATATAAAGACATTGAATCTTAAACATCATTTCTTTTCAATTCAATGACCAGGGATCATTGACACGAATATCCCTATAGAATATTTCTAGATCCGGTACATCGTCAAAAGAAAGAGGGCGTATAAGGCGTGTACAATCCCCCGCTCTGAGACAAAATGTTTCTCAATTTTCAAAATTTACAAAGAAGTTATATTTTTCTAAAATCATATTCTCAGTCATGTCATCTTCAAAATATTCTATTATTTTATTTTACTGAACGACTAATCATTTGATAATCTTTGTTTCAAAGTTGACAGTTAAGCATATTTAGTGGAAAATGGGTTTAATAGAGCTATAAAAAACGAATTTTGAACATGAATGGGTCAAGTCTCCATTCTTCGTAAACGCTTAAATGATGGAAATGTAAATGTGAAATCCATTTCATTTGTCCAAAAACCCATTCTATCTGAAAATCGAACTTTTCTGAAAAAATTTTCACTTCAACAAACCCGTCCATTTAAATCACACTGAAAGACATCAATAGTGCATACACTTCGTAGCGTAGTGGTTAAAGCGGTTGGTCTTGGATCAAACCTGCGCTATGGAGAGAGTTCGAATCATACATGAAGCTTTTTCTTTTTTTCAAATGACTTAAAAACAGTAAAAATGGTAAGAGTAAAAATAAATAATTCATAAATTATTAAAACAATGAAATATAGAATTTGATATGTAAAAGATGATATAAACCATAAAATTTTGAAAAAACACTACTTTTTGAATCGAGAAATGTCTTTTTTCAAAGCGGGGGATTACCCTCGCCTTGTATGCCTCCATTCTTTGTTACTCCGGTATTTTTAAAATTAAAGTTGAACAAGCAAATTCAGAGAATTTGTGTCCCCCGCTTAAGGAAAAAATACCCACGTGCACTTCGAGAGCGCAGAGTCGGATCCCCATCACTGAATTTGTAGAATTATTAAATGTATACATGCATGTATACTGAAGCAAATAAAATACCATTATGGATATAAAGATTTAATTGCTTTTTTTATTTTGTTTATAGAAGATTCGTTTTATATGGAATATTTGTCATACTGTAATGATGATTGTTCAAACGATTTAAAAAATCGTACAAACAATTTCCTAAATCGTACAAACTATTTTTAAAAATCGTACAAACGGTTTCCTAAATTGTTCAAATGATTTTTAAAAATCGTACAAACTATTTTAAAAAATCGTATAAACGATTTAATAAATTGTACAAACGATTTAATAAACAAATTGTGCAAACGATTTATTAAATTGTACAAACGATTTAATAAATTGTACAAACGATTTAATAAATCGTACAAACTATTTATTAAATTGTACAAACGATTTATTAAATCGTACAAATGATTTTAAAAAAAAATTATACATTGTTAAAATGGCACGAATACGCCGTCGTAAGATTTTGAAAGAAAATTTACAAAATTAAATATTGTACAAACCAGGTTATTTTTATAAGACTGACGTGTTAGTGGTATATAAATAAACTAATCCTTGCACTGATCCAGTATGCTTATGAACAGTGCTATTTTCGCGCGATAACTAGTGATGAATCGTTTAACACATAAAACACCACTTATGGTTGTAAAGAAAGCAAGAAACACGTACACTGTGTAGTAAAGAAGGTCGAAGTAAATCAAATATTAATCTTAAAGGAAAGAAATGAGATGTACCAGTTGAAAAAAGCTATGTAATGTCAAATGTTTATGTTATTACGTCTTGTACAAACAATAAAGGAACTACTGTCTTCCACAATTTAGATCTGTATCACAGCAAACTTTAAATACAGTAAAGGTCACTTAATATGCCTGTGATTTTTATCTCAGCGCTACTCTGGAAAGAGAGTTCCTTTATTATTTCCAGCTGTGTCTTGTTATCAGATGCTGGCCATGTGAGATAGTGAATTAAAAATACAGAAGACAGTAAAAATACAAAACAAAAAACAAGATAGAACAAAAACAAAAAAACAGAAACGAAAATTAAACAAAAAGATTAAATCGGGTGTAATTGATAAATAAAATATGAAACGTATGTTTATTAATTTGAATCAAGAGATTGAGAAATTAAATATATTCAAAAGTAGATAGATTATGTTAACGATTAATATACAATGCCGTTGTGATGCTCGAATTTTACGTCTTCAGTCAAAAAAGTCAAAAGAATTGAAATATCCATTGCCCATAAGTATCAATGAAATTTATATATAGTTGAAATACAAGAGAGCTAAATTGAAAGAAATGTCAAGAATATATATTTCAAGAGTAAACTAAACCAACGAAAAAAACATATAATTGAGGACAGATGATACAAACAAAAAATGGATAACTGGATTTGTATTTATCTTGTGGCCTGTGATGTTCAATCGTCTGCCCTTCTGAAATCACCCTAAATAATCTATAAAAATATATTTTTTACTTTACAATCCATTTTTGTCCACATCTGAATAAAAAATTAAAAACTAGGCGGTGAAAGTTATCCATTTTATTCATTTAAACATGACTTTAGTTGTTATTTTCAAATTTTTTGACAAAAGTTTGTATCATCTGTCCATAAACGGTCATTTCAATTAAAAGTAAAAAAGAGTTGAATTTCAAGAGTAGCTCAATCGGGAGAATAGAAATATTTAATTTGCATATCAAACATCATATCATACAAGTCAAGGGGTTAAATTTCACTAGTGGCGAAATCAAAAAATATCATACATACATGAATTTTGTAATATGCATATCGATGAAAGTAGAAGATTTGAAATTTAAGAGTGGCTAAATCAAGATAAAAGGAACATATTGATGGGCACTGAAAATTGCAAATTATTTGTCAATTTAAGAAAATAGTGAAAATATTCGATGTAAATATTAATGATTTTATTCATTATGCGCTTTTTGTAAGTTATAATTTCCTACTTGTAATATTGTTGAAGGTTGGTCCTCTTAGTTTGAAATATTTGTGTGAAAAGCTGTTTTTATTTATTTTTTCATCATAGAACATAAAACACATAATCCAAATATGAATCAGAGACCTCAACTCATTTAAACATTATATATTAAAAACCATCAAGTCAACTGTGTGGCGCAGTAATTAGAATATCTGCTCTAGAGTCGCAAAGTAAGGAGTTGATCCTTACGTCGAGCATTCGAATCCCACTGTGGGGATGGGCGACCGGTCTTTCAGATGAAACCGTATAAATCGAGGTTCTGTTTCACATTATGTGCTGGCACAAAAAAGATCCCTCACTGCTCAATTGCCGAAAAGTGTCGAGTATAGGGCAAAATTTGCAGCTCTCCACTGGAAGTTGTGGCATCTACTCGTATGAGTAAGAATTCCGAGAGGGATGTTAAACAATATACAAACAATACTCGTTGCAGTACTTTCAGTACTTTTGTTCTATGTTAAAAAGCAGACATATACTTTTTACAAATAACATTAACTGAAACATTGAAAAAAAAAAACAACAAAAAAAACAGTGCTTGGAGATCAAGCGATGTTCAAGCTTCAATTTTTTGCGAGTGATAGAGCCTCCGACATGTCAAATTTTCTGACTCAAGATATAAAATCTTTATCCGATAATTCGGGATTTATGGTAAGGCATACTTTCGGGAAAACTTTAAGGGGAGGTGATGGGAAGACAAACACTTTTGTGATAAAAAGATTTTCAGATAGTTTAACGTGCCCAATTGCTGGTTTAGAAAGCTACCTGTCAGGATCAAAATCTTTAAGAATCGATTTGGAAACTGGTTACTTATTCCAGACTGTCACAGAAAATGGCGCTGTTCTGAATACACCTCTTTCTTACTCATCCATCTATGAAAGGCTTAAAACGTACCTTAGAATTTTGGGCTTAGATGAAGGAGAAACTCCGCACAGTTTACGGGCAGGGTGTGCAGTGACACTAGCATTATCAGATGCTGATTGTGAACAATTAAAATCTCATGTTGGATGGTCTGACTCAAAAACAGCAGATTACTGTAGCAGGGCAACGAGAAGTAGAGATGCTACTGAACCGGCTTCTACCTTAGCGGAAGCGTCCAGGTCCCACAAGGCGGAAACTACTTTTAATGACAACTGTGAGTTTTCACAACTACGACCTATCTTGTGATCCTATTTATCAAATCAGATCAATTTTGTGTGCTTCTTTTTAAGAGTGTTGGGAAGAAAAGGTATATGAGTTATTGTCTTGTGAACAGTAAACAATATTCATTGCAAGTGATTAGACTTGTGTTATTATCTAACACAAATCCCAGTACTAAGCAATTAAGGGTCTGCAGTATTCAGAGTTTTTATGCTGATGATATGCAATAGTGCCGAGCGTTTGGCGAAGGAACGGTGACTACCTATGTTTATGTCTTAGATTTGACGCGGCGCTGCGAAAGAGAATCGAACCCGGGCCTCCCGATAAGAAAGCGAACGCTCTTCCACTAAGCTACCGTGACCGGTGAATCAACACATGTAAGTAACTATTGTTTTTTGATAACACAGCTGATTTATCTAAATGTGGAATTTAAAGCCATAGCAAGTATTTTCTTATTCTCATACATCTATAGATGTTTCAAATAAATTTTTCTCCATAGGAGTATAAAACAGGTCAACTGATAAAGGAGCACGATTAGTACCCATAAGAATTCCAATAAATTGATGGAACATCTGGTCAGCGAAAACTACATGATTTACACCTCTTCTAAACTATATCGATTACAAAACTCTAGATTTCCGGCAATCAAAATGAATTTGAATTATCAAACCTATAGTGGATTCCAAAAACTCTTGTTCAGACGCTTCTGTTGCTTTTAAATCTTAATCTCATTTTTATTTTGTATATTTTATACAAAAGTTTATTAATTTGGCACGAAATTTAAATGTTTAACAAAATCTTAGACTGTAATACAATTAACTTCAATGTTTTTTTTATTTACTTAATTTTTTCAAATACAGAGAATTTACACTTACTTGCCCTTTGTTGAACATTTTATATGCATGAGAGGTAGAGTTAACATTTTTAGAATTGGTCTAAAATTAGACTAGATGAACCATAATAGCATGTTTCAAAAAATGTGAGATCACTATTTTCCATTTCCCTATCTATTCTGTATGGCACAAGTACATTATTAACAACAGTCTAAAACGTAATTAAATATATTAGCCCAATCATATAGGTAAAGAATGTATTAAATAGATATCTGACAATTAAAGTGTTCGAGCACAGTGTCCTAGTTAGCACAAAACATGCTACCTCATAAGTCATGTGACGGAATTTAGTATTCACAAAGTTATTACGCGGTGAATAATAATATTCAACATGTCACAGCCCTTGGTTACAACAGAGAAAATAAGTGTTAGAAGAAGCTTTTTTATGCACCCGGATCGATAGATCCAGGACGTATATTGTTTTTGTTACGTTCTGACTTTTTGTCTGTTTATCTGTTTATCTGTTTTTCTATTGTCAACTTTAACCTTCGCCATAACTTAAGAACCATAAGAGATAGAGACTTCATATTTGGTATGCATACGCCACTAAAAAGTTTCAAATTACATCAAGGCCAATGACCTTGTGACCTTGACTGTGACTTATATGCTAAAAATAGCTTTTCGACTTTTTCCCAAACGGTTTTAACCATAGGATCTAGGGACTTCAAATTTGGTATGCATACTCCAATAATTAAATTCTCTCAAATGACACCAAAATCAACTAGTGCTAATTGTAACGGGGACCGTTACAGATGTTCCCCAAACGCTCCCCAACTCTCTTTTTGTGCCATATTACCAGTAAGCTTCATTAAATAAGACAAACTCTATGTATTTGAGACTTTAACAACATTTACTCGGAAGTGTACGAAGTTCATTCAAATTTATCATTGCATGCGCGCATGCGAATGCCTGTGCGTAATGACCATATCACTTTGTCTACACAATTAATATATTTTTATATACTAAAAATTAAAGTATTTAATCCAAAAGTAATAAAAAATACGCTCATTCAAGTGTATTTTTCGAATTTGTTCATTTCACGTGCACGCACGTGCATACATGAGCACGGTGACCATACCTTCTTGTAGAAGTCAATTACATCTTTTTATGTTCTAAATCCCACCCCATATGGTTGAAAACCAAGGGCGTTATACCTGTTAAAAGTTTCAGCCAATCAGATTGCAGCGCACGTACACGCACGTGTATGCATGTGCATAGTGACCATACCTTTCTTGTAGTAGTCCATTATACCTATCTATGTTCCAAATCCCATCCTGTTTGGTTGGAAACCAAGGGAGTTATAGCTGTTTAAATTTTCAGCTAATCAGATTGCAGCACACGTACATGCACGTGTATCCATGTGCATGGTGACTATACCTTCTTGTAGTAGTTCATTATATCTATCTATGTTTCAAATCCCATCCTCTTTGGTTGAAAACCAAATGAGTTATAGCTATTTAAAGTTTAAGCCAATCAGATTGCAGCGCACGTGCATGCACGTGTTTTCATGATAATTGCTATATATCATATTGTAGGATATGCTAATGCATGGCGATGTTCAAAATTTCAAAGCATTTCGTCAAAAAACAAAAAAGATATGGAGATTTTTGTTTCAGCAATCAGCGTGCAGCGCACGTGCATGCGCGTGAGATTTTGCTATTTTGACCACGACATATTGTCTATGCTACTAATGTGTCCTTATATTATGAGTTTTAAAGCATTTCATCAAAAATTCAAAAAGTTACATCCATATCAATTTAATCGGTCATTTATCATGTTGCACGTGCGCGCTCTTGCAAGCACGTGCGCGCAAAATGATCTTCGTTCCGCAAATCTACATTACATGTCTACTGTCCCTAAAAACATTTCACCTTAGTCTGATGTGTAGTTTACAAGATCACTCGCGGACAAAATTTTCCCAGGAAGAAAAATAAGAATAACTTGAGCAAAGCTCGTTGCAAAGCAACGAGTAGGTCTTCCGTCATATTTGACCAAAAGTGGCTTTCATTTTTAACAAAAATGAGAAATAACGTCCAGATATGTTTTGATTCCTCTAAATCCATGTTAATTATTGCAAAAATAAGCCATTTTCTGTTACTTCCGGTTTGACCGGAAGTGATGACGTCGGACGGAAAATTAATTTTCAAGGTCCCAGAGGCATATGTTACCAAAAAACTTGTCAAGAACGGCAAAAATACTTGTTTTCCGACTACTTCCGGTTTGACCGAGAAGTGACGACGCCGGACGTATGTTGACGACTTTAATAAATTAAGCTTGACATTCTGAACAACTTTGCTTCTTCGACGTATCACAAATTCTCAATACTTTTTGAGATATAAAAGAAAAACTGTTGGCCCCTCCAGGCCCCTGATTTGAGGGGCCAGCCCTTTTTTCGAGATGTCAGTTGACAGATCTTTAAATTATACACCTTTTTGTTCTTTTAACAAAATATTTCTAGGTAAAAAGTTATCGTTGAAAAGGTGCTTAAAATTTTGAAATTCTTGATAAGACTATTTTCGGGCCATAGCGAGCGTCGGCGCTTCGTACTTCCGGTAGTTGTGATATACTTAGTGCACTTCTCCAAAGGTTGCTCTAAGCATCACTGAAAATTTCAAGCTTCTGTGTTAAGTGCTTTTTGAGAAAACTGCCGGACAAAGTGACCCTCTAAAAATCACTAAATCGCAGAAAACTCCGAACCGGAAGTGACGTCATCAAAATAAAATAATATATATCTAGATTTTTTGATGTTCTATCAGACCTGAAAGTTTCATGAAAATCGATTGAGCCGTTCTAGAGAAATCGCGCGTACAAAATCGGTAAGAAAAAAAAAAACAATAATAACTAGAGCAAAGCTCGTTGCAAAGCAACGAGTAGGTCTTCCGTCCTGTTTGACCGGAAGTAGCTTTCATTTTTAACAAAAATGAGAAATAACGCCCAAAAATGCTTTGAATCCTTTAAAGCTATGTTAATTAATGCAAAAATAAGCCATTTTTGCTACTTCCGGTTTGACCGGAAGTAACAACGACGGACGGAAAATTAATTTTCAAGCTCCCAGAGACATATGTTACCCAAAAACTTGTCAAGAACGGCAAAAATACGGCTTTTTAGACTACTTCCGGTTTGGCCGGAAGTGACGACGCCGGTCGTATTTTGACGACTCCAATAGATTCAACTTGACATTTTGAACAACTTTGCTTCTTTAACGTATTACAAATTCTTAATACTTTTTGAGATATAAAGTAAAAACTTTCGGTCCCTCTACGTCCCTAATTTTAGGGGCCAGCCCTTTTTTCGAGATATCTTTTGAAAGGTCTTGAAATTCTACACTTTTTTTGTTCTACATGCTTTGACAAAATATTTCTAGGTAAAAAGTTATCGTAGAAAAGGTGTTAAAAATTTTGATATTCTTGATAGGACTATTTTCGAGCCATAGTGGGCGTCAGAGCTTCGTACTTCCGGTGGTTGTGATATACGAAATTCACTTCTCCTAAGGTTGCTCTAGCATCACTGAAAATTTCATGCTTCTGTGTTAAGTGCTCTTTGAGAAAACTGCCGGACAAAGTGACCCTCTGAAAATCACTAAAATGCGGAAATCTCAAAACCGGAAGTGACGTCATCAAAACAAAAAAATATATATTTAGTTTTTTCCATCCTCTATTAGTCCTGAAAGTTTCATGAAAATCGAGCGAGCCGTTTTCGAGAACTCGCGTGCACAAAATCGGTAAGAAAAAAAAACAATAATAATAATAACTAGAGCAAAGCTCGTTGCAAAGCAACGAGTAGGTCTTCCGTCTGGTTTTGACCGGAAGTGCCGGAAGTGACGGAACAAAAGAAAGCAATGAGCTAAGTAGTCTCCAGTGACTTTATAATTTCAATTTTGCATCAAAACCTTCAAAAAAGCCATTTTTTGCTACTTCCGGTTTGACCGGAAGTGACGACGACGGACGGAAAAATTACTTTTTATGCTCCCAGAGACAAATGTAACCCAAAATCTTGTTGAGAACGGCAAAAAAACGCGTTTTCCGACTACTTCCGGTTTGGCCGGAAGTGACGTCGCCGGACGTATTTTGACGACTCCAATAGATTAAGCTTGAAATTTTGAACAACTTTGCTTCTTTGACGTATTACAAATTCTAAATAGTTTTTGAGATAAAAAGAACAAATTTTCGGCCCCTCTCAGCCCCTGATTTAAGGGGCCAGCCCTTTTTGTGAGGTATCAGTTAAAAGATCTTGGAATTCTTAACTTTTTTTGTTCTACATGTTTTAACAAAATATTTTCAGGTAAAAAGATATCGTAAAAAATGTGTCAGAAATTTTGAAATTCGCGATAGGACTTTTTTCGGCCCATAGCGAGCGCCAACGTGCGGCACTTCCGGAGAAAGAGAGTGGTGTGTGACAAAAGAGCACACGTTGTTCTATCATCGCTGAAAATCTCATGTTTCTGTCTTAAGGCGTTTTCGAGAAAAATGATGGACAATGAGACCCCCTGAAAATCACTAAATCGCAAAAATCTCAAAACCGGAAGTGACGTCATCAAAACAAAAAATTATATGTCAGGTTTGTTTGATGTTCTATCAGTCCTGAAAGTTTCATGAAAATCTATCCAGCCGTTTTCGAGAAATCGCGTGCACAAAATCGGTAAGAAAAAAAACAATAATAATAATAATAACTAGAGCAAAGCTCGTTGCAAAGCAACGAGTAGGTCTTCCGTCCAGTTTTGACCGGAAGTGCCGGAAGTGACATGAACAAAAGAAAGAAATGAGCTAAGTCGTCTCCAATGACTATATAATTTCAATTTTGCATCAAAACCTTAAAAATAAGCTATTTTCGGCTACTTCCGGTTTGACCGGAAGTGACGACGACGGACGGAAAATTTATTTTTATGCCCCCAGAGACATATTTTATCTAAAAACTTGTCAAGAACGGCAAAAATACGCATTTTCCGACTACTTCCGGTTTGGCCGGAAGTGACGACGCCGGACGTATTTTGACGACTCCACTAGATAAAGCTTGACATTTTGAACAACATTGCTTCTTTGACGTATTACAAATTCTCAATACTTTTTGAGATATAAACGAAAAACTTTCGGCCCCTCTAGGCCCTTTATTTTAGGGGCCAGCTCTTTTTTTGAGATATCATTTGAAAGATCTTCAAATTCTACACTTCTTTTGTTCTACACGCTTTGACAAAATATTTCTAGGTAAAAAGTTATCATAGAAAAGGTGTTAAAAATTTTGAAATTCTTGATACCACTTTTTTCGGGCCATACGAGCGTCGGCGCTTCGTACTTCCGGTGGTTGTGATATACGAAATTCACTTCTCCAAAGGTTGCTCTAGCATCACTGAAAATTTCGTGCTGCTATATTAAGTGCTTTTTGAGAAAACTGCCGGACAAAGTGACCCTCTGAAAATCACTAAAACGCGGAAATCTCAAAACCGGAAGTGACGTCATCAAAACAAAAAAATATATATCTAGTTTTTTCCATGTTCTATCAGTCCTGAACGTTTCATGAAAATCGAGTGAGCCGTTTTCGAGAACTCGCGTGCACAAAATCGGTAAGAAAAAAACAATAATAATAATAAAACTAGAGCAAAGCTCGTTGCAAAGCAACGAGTAGGTCTTCCGTCCTGTTTTGACCGGAAGTGACGTCAACAAATGAAAGCAAAGGAGCTAAGTGGTCTCCATTGCCTTTATAATTTTGTTTTTGCATTTCAACCTTCAAAAATAAGCTATTTTTGGCTACTTCCGGTCAAACCAGAAGTGACCGGAAGTAGCCAAAAATAGCTTATTATTATGTCAACGGACAAAATTAAGTTTTATGCTTCCAGATACATATGTTACCCAAAAATATGTCAAGAACGGGAAAAATATGCATATTCTGACGACTTCCGGTATGACCGGAAGTGACGTCGCCGGACGCATTTTGACGACTTCATCGGATTAAGCTTGAAATTTTGAACAACTTTGCTTTTTAAACGTATAACAAATTCTCAATACTTTTTGAGATATAAATGAAAAACTTTCGGCCCTTCTAGGCCCTTTAGTTTAGGGGCCAGCCCTTTTTACGAGGTATCATTTGAAAGATCATGTAATTCTACACTTCTTTTGTTCTATATGTCTTAACAAAATATTTGTATGTGAAAAGATATCGAAGAAAAGGTGTTAGAAATTTTAAAATTCTCGACATGCCCTTTTTTGGACCATAGCGAGCGTCGGCGTGCAGCACTTCCGGTAAAAATGAAATGCGTATGTCACATCTACAGACATTGCTCTATCATTGCTCGAAAAACTCAAGTTTCTATCTTAAGCCGTTTTTGAGAAAACTCGCGGACAAACTGACCCCATGAAAATCACTAAATCGCAAAAATCTCAAAACCGGAAGTGACGTCATCAAAACAAAAAATTATATATCAGCTTTGTTTGATGCTTTATCAGTCCTGAAAGTTTCATGAAAATCGAGCGAGCCGTTTCTGAGAAATCGTGTACACAAAATCGGTAAGAAAAAAAACAATAAAAATAATAAAAATAGTGGAAAAGAAACCAAAGAATAACAAGAAGGTCTTCCGCTGAAGACGGAAGACCTTAAATAGTGGAAAAGAAACCTAAGAATAACAGTAAGGTCTTCCGCTGAAGACGGAAGACCTTAGTAAAAATAGTGGAAAAGAAACCTAAGAATAACAAGAAGGTCTTCCGCTGAAGACAGAAGACCTTAATAATAACTAGATACGATCTCGTTGCGAGCAACGAGTGTGTCTTCCGTCCGATTCATGATGAGATGAGATAAGATTTTGATTGAGATTTTCATTCTAAAGTAATGATTTTCCATAATCTATAAAAGACATTAAACATTAAAGACTTAAAAAATCGGCTTTTGGCTCCTCACGGCCCCTAATTTTAAGAATCAGCCCTTTTTATTAATACCATCTTAAAGCTCTTAGGATTTTGAAAACTTTTTGTTGAACAACTATTCAGAGATTCTTTTTATTTTCGAGTTATTTGCATGACAAATATTTAGGAGCCAACCCTTCAACTCCTTAATGGGGACGTTTAGAGATAAATGAAAGGTTGCATATTGTTCAGAACATGATTTTGGACATCTTTTTTTCAATATAACTTAAAATATTTCTCACTTTCAAGATATAAAAGTCAAAGAATAAGCATTCTGGCCCCTCGTGGCCTTTAATTATGTACCATACGACATAAAAGTCATAATATATAGTTGTAAAAGGTTGAGTTAAACATATTTGCTTCAGCAATTTATTACAAAATATTAACTGATAAAGAGTTATCGATTAAAGTTTTTTAGCCCCTCTTGGCCCCTAATTTGAGTTCCTAGCCCCTTTTTCTTAATTTTGTCTTAAAGCTCTTTTGATTTTGAACACTTTTCGTTCAACAACTTTACAGAGATTCTGCTTCGTTTTCGAGTTATTTGCAAAAGAAATATTTAGGGGCCAACCCTTCAACTCCCTAACGGGGACGTTTCGCGAAAAATGAAAGGTTGCATATTGTTTAGAACATTATTTTAAACATCTTTTGTTCAATATTACTTATCAAAATATTTCTCACTTTCGAGATATAAAGCATCGAAGATTTTGCATCCTTGCCCCTTGTGGCCCCTAATTATGTACCATACGACATAAAAATCATGATATATAGTTGTAAATGGTTGAGTTAAACATCTTTGCTTAGTAATGTATTACAAAATATTAGCTGAAAAAGAGTTATCGATTGAAGACTTCTGTTCCCTCTTGGCCCCTAATTAGAGTGCCCAGCCCCTTTTTCTTAATTTTGTCTTAAAGCTCTTATGATTTTGAACACTTTTTGTTCAACAACTATTCAGAGATTCTTTTTCGTTTTCGGGTTATTTGCAAAAGAAATATTTAGGGGCCACCCCTTCAACTCCCTAACAGGGACGTTTAGCGAAAAATGAAAGGTTGCATATTGTTTAGAACATTATTTTGAACATCTTTTGTTCAATATTTTTAATCAAAATATTTCTCTCTTTCGAGATATAAAGCATCGAAGATTTAGCATTTTGGCCCCTTGTGGCCCCTAATTATGTACCATACGACATAAAAATCATAATACATTGTTGTAAATGGTTGAGATAAACATCTTTGCTTCAGTAATGTATTACAAAATATTAACTGATAAAGAGTTATCAATTGAAGACTTTTGGCCCCTCTTGGCCCCTAATTTGAGTGCCAAGCCCCTTTTTCTTGATTTCATCTTAAAGCTCTTATGATTTTGAACACTTTTTGTTCAACAACTATTCAGAGATTCTTTTTCGTTTTCGAGTTATTTGCAAAAGACATATTTAGGGGCCAACCCTTCAACTCCCTAACAGGGACGTTTAGCGAAAAATGAAAGGTTGCATATTGTTCAGAATATTATTTTGAACATCTTTTGTTCAACATTGCTCATCAAAATATTTGTCATTTTTTGAGATATAAAGCGTCAAAGATTTAGAATTCTGGCCCCTTATGGCCTCTAATTATGTACCATACGACATTAAAATCATAATATATAGTTGTAGATCGTCGAGATAAATGTTTGCTTCAGTAATGTATTACAAAATATTAACTAATAAAGAGTTACTGATTGAAGACTTTTGGCCCCTCTCGGCCCCTAATTTGAGTGCCCAGCCCCTTTTTCTTGATTTTATCTTAAAGCTCTCATAAATTTGAACACTTTTTGTTCAACAACTATTAAAAGATTCTTTTTTGTTTTCGTGTTATTAGCAAAAGAAATATTTAGGGGCCAACCCTTCAACTCCTTAATGGGGACGATTAGCGAAAAATGAAAGGTTGCATATTGTTCAGAACATTATTTTGAACATCTTTTGTTCAATTTTGCTTATCAAAATATTTCTCACTTTCGAGATATAAAGCGTCAAAGATTTAGAATTCTGGCCCCTTATGGCCCCTTATTATGTACCATACGACATAAATATCATAATATATAGTTGTAGATCGTCGAGATGAACATCTTTGCTTCAGTAATGTATTACAAAATATTAACTAATAAAGAGTTACCGATTGAAAAATTTTGGCCACTCTTGGCCCCTAATTTGAGTGCCCAGCCCCTTTTTCTTGATTTCATCTTAAAGCTCTCATAAATTTGAACACTTTTTGTTCAACAACTATTAAAAGATTCTTTTTTGTTTTCGTGTTATTAGCGAAAGAAATATTTAGGGGCCAACCCTTCAACTCCTTAATGGGGACGATTAGCGAAAAATGAAAGGTTGCATATTGTTCAGAACATTATTTTGAACATCTTTTGTTCAGTATTGCTTATCAAAATATTTCCCACTTTCGAGATATAAAGCGACAAAAATTTGGCATTCTGGCCCATTGTGGCCCCTAATTATGTATCATATATTATAAAAATTATAATATAAAGTTGTAAATTGTTGAGATAAACATTTTTGCTTCAGTAATGTATAACAAAATATTGACTGTTAAAGAGTTATCGAAAAAAGACTTTTGGCCCCTTTTTGCCCTTTATGTGATGATTCAGCACTTTTTTCTTGATATCATATTAAAGATCTTGTCATTCTGCACGAATATCGTTCAGTATGTTTTAACAAAATATTTTTACTTTAAAAGATATGATACAAAATGTCTCGAAAATTCACTCATGATTCGTGTCCTAGATTTTGACCCCACCGAGCTTCCATACTGACACTTCCGGAAAATATCCTGACCCAGGTGCACAAAGGCAACATGTCCTCTATCTTTGGTAAAAATTTCAGCGCTGTAGCTTAAACCGTTATTGAGTTCTGCTCTAGACAAGAAAGCCCTCTAAATTTCGATTAAAGGGCGATAACTTCCGACCGGAAGTGAATTTCAAAAAAGTGAGAAAAACGAATCAAGTTTAGGTGAAGACACATCTTTCCGGAAAATTTCAAGTTAATCGATCGAGTCATCTCCGAGAAATCTTCTGCACAAAAATTGTAAGAAAAAAAAAGGAAGAATAAAAAAAGTGAAAAAGAAACAATAGAATAATAGAAGGGTCTTCCGTTGGAGACGGAAGACCCTAAAAATAGTGGAAAAGAAACCTAAGAATAACAGTAAGGTCTTCCGCTGAAGACGGAAGACCTTAATAAAAATAGTGGAAAAGAAACCTAAGAAAAACAATAAGGTCTTCCGCTGAAGACGGAAGACCTTATTAATAATAAAAAACAGAGTAAAAACAATATGTTCCCCAACTTCGTTTGGGGAACATAATGACCATGTGACCTTGACTTTGATCTTTATGCTAAAAATAGTTTTTTCGAACTTTGTTGCCGCAGGGCGCACAGTGTTTCACAGACGCATCTTGTTCTTACATATCTTGTGCACGCAAGTTCTCGAAATGGGCTTGCTTGATCTTCATGAAACCTTCAGGATTGATAGAACATAAAAAAAACTTTTTTATGCGCCCGGATTGAGAGATCCAGGGCGTATATTGTTTTTGTCCTGTCTGTTTATCTGTTTGTCAGTCTGTCTGTTGTCAACGTTAACCTTCGCCATAATTATTTGAACCATAAGAGATAGGGACTTCGTATTTGCTATGCATTTTGCACTAATAAAGTTCTCTCAAGTGACATCAAGGTTTTTGACCCTGTGACCTTGAATGTGACCTATATGCTAAAAATAACTTTTTCGACTTTTTGACATAACTTTTGAACCACTGGGGGTAGGGACTTCATATTTGGTATGCATACTCCTCTCATAATGTTCTTTCAAATGACATCAAGGTCATTGACATTGTGACCTTGACTGTGACCTATATGCTAAAAATAGCTTTTTCGACTTTTTGCCAAATTTTTTTAACCAAAGGTGATAGGGACTTCATATTTGGTATGCATACTCCACTAATAAAGTTCTTTCAAATGACAGAAAAGTCAATGACCTTGTGACCTTGACCGTGATTTATGTGCTAAAAATAGCTTTTTCGAACTTTGTTGCCGCTGGGCGCATAGTGTTTCACACAGACATCTTGTTCATTTTTTAAATCATGAGGGCATTCTTGTCTATTAATCTCCTTTTAACACAGCATAACTAATGTAAATATACTTCTACTATTAAAAAGAGAACAATAGATAAACATGCGCTGACTATGAATAAAGTCAGTATATGAAGTGGGCGTCCTCATTATCGTACGGAGATTGAAGAAATTGTGATCACCCTTCCTTAAAAAACACATTTAAAATTCGTAAAATACAAACTTTCTTTGATTGTCATTACGTAAAGTTGTAGATAAGATGTTGATCCTTTCTGCAATAAAAAGACAATTCTAAAAGTTTATTTTGACGCAATTTTCGCATGTCCTTAAATGCAGTCATCCTTTAATTGTTTAAATGGACTTTTAGGCATTATTTTTCTTCCTATCTTCCCCCAATTTGTTTCTTATAATTATAATGAATGTCTTTGCAGAGAACTCTTTACTACAACACTTAAAAGCTTGTGTAGCATTTTTATTTCACTGAAAAGAGAAAAAGATCTTTCCGCACATTTGATGTTTTGTGTATTGTTAGTTAACAAATACTGTGATTGTTATTCAGACCGCTCATTCTTTTTCTCAATTTCTCTCTCATAAGACACAGGCATTTCTTACCTCGTGCTTAAGATGTTGTACATCAATGAAAGCTAAATTGACATCCTTTAATCCCTCATCCTTTAGAATGGTCTCGTGAACATTTTTCTTACTGAGAAAAATGGGAATTTTTTCCTCTTTCATGCATTTTTCAAGGTACTCCTTTAGGTCTTCAGTGGATTTTGGTGTGTAAGTTTGCGATACATTTGCCAACTCCTAAAATAAATGAACGATGACTAAAAACTGCTGGAAAATGCATAAGGTTTCCGAAGAGAATGAATATGATGAAAAACATGAAGACGACAGGGAAGTATGAACTTTTATGGCCCTGTCACGTGATAATCTAGAACCAATTAGATAATACGTTGTATAGAATAATTATGATGCGGTATAATGGTGAGTAAATACTGTGAAATCATCAATGTTTGTTGGGGACCATGGTTTTTAGGTCACCTTTATATATCAATTTATGCTACGTTTACACTATGTTCCCGGCAGCCACGGCAGCCCCGTTTGCCCGAAACGTAGTGCGCCGTGAGATTTTGGTTATTTTCCCCTCTATATTCAAGTCTTGACAAGTTCTTTTGCGGTCTTCTACGGTCTTCTACGGAATCCGTAATGGGCCGTATGAAGAAGTTGCCGTGGAGTGCCGGAGGCTCCACGGCGCACTACGGTTCTGCCACGTATGCCAGCACGTTCCCCCCAGGTCTCTTACGTTCTGATAGGTCCCCTCTCGTTTCTCGCGTTCTTATGAAGTTCTTATACGTTTCTCACGTTCTGTCAAGTCTTTCTACGTATGAAACATGGACGCCGGGAAACTATGGATCACGTTTGTACCAGAGAAGGTCTCCTAACCAGAAACAATCATTGTATCATGCCTCTTCGAATATAATACATCATGAATTCCCAAGACGAAGATTTTATTTTCGCGTGTTTGCTGGGTGCATACCTAAAATCACTTCGTAAAAATGAAGAGAACCAGCAGCAGCTACAGAGAGGGAAGGCAGGAGTGCAGCAACTAGGTTGTTCAGACTCGAATGAAACTTCTCTGCAGTGCCCGGCTTTTATATGCTTCCTCTCAGACCGCGTGCGCCGTGTCAGACCGTAGTAGAACGCAACGCACCGGGACCATAAACCGTAACATGCCGGGACGAACCGCGATTGAACGCGAGGAAACGGCTACCATACACCCTAGTTTGCCGTGAGGACCGTGATGAAACGTGGCAGAACGTGATAAAACGGACAACAACCGTGAACTAGCCGTTACAGAACGCGGACTAAACTCAGCAAAACGTCTCAAAACGTGAATGGACAGTGAGATGAATGGAAATATACATTCTCCCGTCCCACAGCGGACTGCCTCCAAGTTCTGTTACGGTCTATTACGTGCTGTCGCGTTTTGTTGCGTTTATTCCGTTTTACTACGACCTACTAAGTTTCACATCTGCAACGTGGCCGCCGTGGCAAATTTTTTGACAGTTTAAAAATCTGGCACGGCATCCACGGCAATCGCGATGAGTTACGTTTGCCCATCCCGTTGCCCCAAGTTTTCTCACGCCCGTCCCGTTTTTTCCACGGTGGCCTGAAACGTGATTGCCGTGGCTGCCGGGAACATAGTGTAAACGTAGCATTACATCTTCAAGAACAATTGTTTTGCTAACATATTTATGCTTTAAATCCTGTGCATGTATAAACAAGTTACTAACAAAATTACGTCCCTGAGAACCAAAAAGAAAGAGGGCGTATAAGGCGTGGACAATCCCCCGCTCTGAGACAAAATGTTTCTCAATTTTCAAAATTCACAGAAAAGTAATATTTTTCTAAAATCATGTTCTCAGTAATGTCATCTTCAAAATATTTTATCATTTTATTTTACTGAAGGAATTATTATTAGATGATCTTAATTTCAAAGTTGACAGTTTCGCATATTTAGTGGAAAATGGGTTTGCTACATGTAGAGCTATAAATCAAAGTACTGAAAGTACTGGAAAGCGCTAAGCATGGGTAGAATTTGAAATTCAGCAGAATTTAAATTCCTTATTGCATTTGCATAAATACATGTAATATTTTGACGGGCAGCTGAAAAAAAAGGGGGGGCGAACTCAGTTGTTTAATTGAAAGAAACTCAGCTCTTGATTGCCTTAAATAACATCGAATGTAAGTTGTATTACTATAACAAAGTATTTAAATATGCAAAAAAAAAAAATAATAATAATAATAACTAGAAAAGAAACTCGTTGCGAGCAACGAGAGGTCTTCCGTCCGATTCTGAAAGAAAAACGTAAAATCAAAATGAAAAAGTGATAAAAAAAAATTTTGGACACATGGGGGATGGAACCCGGGTCGCCAGCGTGGAAATCCAACGCGCTTACCATTACGCCATTGGGGACCACCACATAATTTTTAAATGCGAATATCTCGAGGTTGGAATTTCCGATTTTAAATCAAATTACATATTTATCATTGTCAAATATGTCTCTATTATTCTTATTAATATCAATAAAAAATGTCAAAAAACAAAAAAGTTCAAAAAATTGCCCTTTTTCAATCACTTCCTGTGACGACCGGAAGTGGCGACGACACACGAAATGTTCTTATCACACATTTACAAACCAACCTCTATCATATCTGAAAGTTTGAGAATCCTACCTTTTATAGTTTCTGAGAACATTCACGGAATAGATTTTTAGTGGAAAAAATGAAATTTTGCAATAATTCCTGACCGGAAGTTAATTTTTCCAAATTCTTTTCATATTTCAAAATGGCATGGTACAACACTTATTTCCTGAAAATTTGGTTGAAATTCATTGAGTGGTTTTCGAGAAAATGCTATTTGAAAAGGTCAAAAAAATAAAAATGAAAAATAATAATAACTAGACGAGCTTGTTGCAAAGCAACAAATAAGTCTTCCGTCTAATTCTGAAGACGATGATATCGAGATTGATAGACATTTACGGTTATGTGTGCAAAAAACGAGCCATTTACAAATACTTCCGGCCTGACCGGAAGTGACGGTATTTTAACGACTTTAAATGATCTCTGCCTCTGCTATTTATTATTTTGAACAACTTTCCTTCTATGATGCATAACAAATTGTCAACACTTTTTGAGATATTAGAGAAAACGTTTTGGCCCCTCTGGATCCTTTGTTTTAGGGGCCAGCCCTTTTTCTTGGATATCATTTGAAAGATCATGCAATTCTACACTTCTTTTGTTCTATATGTCTTAACAAAATATTTCTAGGTAAAAAGATATCTTCGAAAAAGTGTTAAAAACTTTGAAATTCGTGATACGTCTATTTTCGGGCCATAGCGAGCGCCGACGTGCGGCACTTCCAATAAAAATGAAATACGTTATACATATCTACAGACTTTGGTCTATTATATCTGAAAGTTTCATGTTTCTATCTTGAGCCATTATTGAGAAAGTCTGCGGACAACCAGACCCTTCAAAAATCATAAAATCGACAATATCTCCAAACCGGAAGTGACGTCATCAAATCAGAAAAAAATGCATAAGGTTCAAGTAATGTAACATAAGTCCTGAAAGTTTCATGGAAATCCATCAAGCCGTATTTGAGAAATCGCGTGCACAAAATCGGTAAGAAAAAAAAGAATAATAAAAGTGAAAAAGAAACCTAAGAATAACAGTAAGGTCTTCCGCTGAAGACGGAAGACCTTAATAACTAGAAAGTCTGCTATTGCAAGCAATAGCATATGTCGCCCCGTACTGGACAAGACTTTCATTTTTATCATCACTAAAACAATGGTCCATTAAGTAAGCTTGGACAACCATCGAGTCGTATCAGTCCTTTCCGTTGGAAACGGAAGACCTTAATTGGGTACATCCCACTAATTATTTTTAGAATCGGTAGGAGAAGAAAGTAGTGCAGGAAAAAATTACAAGTTCCTAAATTTGCAGACTTGCATAAAAGAAATTGGGCAGATGTACTGAACTGAGCCTCATACTTGTTAATTGGCAGTGTCTTTCCTAACAAAAAAGCTTGGCAAATGTAATTTATTAAGAAGATCAGCCGAATTATTTTCTGTATTATAACGCCAATAAGAACTGTGAAATTTCCCTATTTTCACTTTCATTTTTAGAGGTTCTGCTGGAAAACGAATCTGACATTCCACCTCCAATTCGAGCATTTCTGCATTGCACAGGGCTGATGTTTCTTATGAGATGATAAATCATGTGTAAACTTTTTCAGTTTAGCGGAATCATGAACATTTTCGGCGAGATGAATGTTTTGTTTACAGTAGTGATCAAGGCTTCGCGCACCTGTATAGGAGCGGATCCAGGGATTTATGAATGAATAAAAACTGTGGAAACAACGTAGCAATTTTCTAATTTATACTTGCACTATCTAATGAAATGAATAATATACAAGTAATAGATATATAAGAAAACGCAAAATGCTAATAAATGCAGCTAACAATCGATATTTTTTTTTATATAGATAAAATAATTATAAAATCTAGAGACAAGACAGAAGAAGAATGAATGTTGGCAAACTATCAAATCACATCAGGAGAACTGAATTTTATGAATGAAACTTTTAAAACGTTACTTGTAAGTTGTATATGTTATATCTGTGTATTCTACCTGGCACTGCGCTTCAAAAGGGGGGGGGGGGGGGGGGTCGTCTTGAACATAGTACCTTAGCCATAACGTTTGAACGGTAAGGGCTAGGGCTTTCGTATTTCAAATATGTAATCCTTGTGAAAAGAACTTTTATTGGACACGAAGAACTTTGACCCTTTGACCTAGACCTTGGAGAACACATGTGTACATCTTAACCTTTTTTTCTGTTTCGTTTCTATGACAACTGTGAGCGACTCATTACAATTATTTTAAAAGTAGAAATTACTTTGACACATTGCAAGGAATTAACATTGAAAGTTTCAAAACGATTGCTTGAGTAGTTATTGAGAAAATCGAAAATAAAGAATTTTAACATTCCTCTGGTTTCCATGGCAATAATCGATTATTTGAAAATTTTAAATGCAAATCGCACAACTACAGATACTAATCATTAAAATAAAAAAAGTTTCATGACGAACGTTTAAGGGACCAGAGAGAACACTCGCGGACAAAATTCGTCGCTTTTTACAGGTTTCCATGGCAACGGTAGACATATTGGAACTGAACGACCTCACTGCACAACTACAACCAGAGATCGTCCTTTGAGGAAAGTTTCAGGAAAATTGTCCCAGCCATCTCCGAGAAACAGCCTGGATAAAAAAAACATGCGTACAATATCAATATGTCGTCCCAGACTTCGTTCGGGGCGACATAATAATAAGAAACAGTAGAATCACTATAAGGTCTTCCGTGAAGACGGAAGACCTTAATAAAATAACAAAGAGAATCTAATTTACTATCTCTGTGCTATTTTTTAAAGCAAGTGAGTTACTTTTATAATCTTCTTTGTTTTCCGCAACATAGTTACCAGTCCGAAGAACTAGATTACTTGTGTTGCTTTGTGGGTCCAGGTTTTGGCGATAAAATCAAATTTATTTCAATGTAACAGCCCAATTTTTTTTTCTTCTGACTCATCTCATTTCAGATTATGTATAGAGCTCTACATTAGCTGGAAAGCTGGGTTTTGTGGGGGGGGGGGGGTTTGTTTTTTTTTTTTTTTTGGGGGGGGGGGTTAAATGCCTAATCTAAGATGTTACTGTCAGATATCTATATCTTGAACGTAAAGGAGAGAACACAAAACCTTCTAGTGAAATTTTGAACAATAAAATTTATTATTCTGCTCTCAAGAATATTATTCGTACTAACTGAAATTCAAAATTGATTGTCGGCGACCGTGCCTTTCTTTGTTATAATCGGCCGCATATAGGTGATCGATCTATTGGCAGTTGTGTTTGAATGTGCACAGGGAGAAATGAGATATTATTTTTATATTATTAGGTATTATTAGGATTATAAATAAAAGATTTTTTAAAATGGCTTAATATTTTGTTTGAACTGTTTTTAGTTACATTGTATTTTAATTTTTCTCCTCTTCATAGATATCTATAAAGTTTCAATTTTTATATAAAACGGTTTTTCCCCAAAAAAAAAGAAAAAAAAATCCTAGCATGGGAACTTGTAATATATACACGCAATCAATAAAAGTTACTGGGTATACAAATAATGAATAAAAATTGAACTTTTAAATTTTGTATTGAATATGGTACAGTTGAATTACAAATCAATATAATTTTTTTTCTTCAATATTTCACATTTATTGTAATAACGATCCCTCATCGTGCAGCATGCTGCTATAAACATGTAACAAAATTCCCCGAAGACTTAACTTCTTTTTTCATTACATTGCTGTAATATCAATTTTGGGTATTTTGGGCATTTGTCTTTTTGTCATTTTGATGAAAAACCATTCCTATCCTTCATCTCTGACTCTCACGCACATGAATGAACCGAAAATTAAAAACGTTTGACCATTCTTTTTCTCGTGTAATATTTGATGCTGATTTGTAAATATTTGTTTTTAGCTCACCTGAGCCAAAGGCTCAAGTGAGCTTTTCTGATCAAAATTTGTCCGTTGTCTGTCGTTGTCGTCGTTGTAGTTGGCGTCGTTGTCGTTGTCGTAAACTTTTCACATTTTCATCTTCTTCTCAAGAACCACTGGGCCAATTTCAACCAAATTTGCTACAAAGTATCCTTGGGTAAAGGGAATTCAAATTTGTTCAAATGAAGGGCCACGTCCTTTTCCAAGGGGAGATAATAATGAATTAGAGAAAAAATAATGGCATTTTAAAAAAATCTTCTTCTCAAAAACCACTGGGCCAGAAAAGATGAAACTCATGTGGAATCATCCTCAGGTAGTGAAGATTCAAGTTTGTTCAAATCATGACCCCCAGGGGTAGGGTGGGGCCAAAATGGCCGATCAAAGTTTTACATAGGAATATATAGGAAAAATCTTTAAAAATCTTCCTCTCAAGGACCACTGGGCCAGAAAAGATGAAACTAAGGTGGAATCATCCTCAGGTATTGTAGATTCAAGTTTGTTCAAATCATGACCCCCAGGGGTAGGGTGGGGCCAAAATGGCCGATCAAAGTTTTACATAGGAATATATAGGAAAAATCTTTAAAAATCTTCTTCTCAAGAACCACTGGGCCAGAAAAGATGAAACTCACGTGGAATCATCCTCAGGTAGTGTAGATTCAAGTTTGTTCAAATCATAACCCCCAGGGGTAGGGTGGGGCCAAAATGGCCGATCAAAGTTTTACATAGGAATATATAGGAAAAATCTATAAAAATCTTCCTCTCAAGAACCACTGGGCCAGGAAAGGTGAAACTCATTTGAAATCATCCTCAGGTAGTGTAGATTCAAGTTTGTTCAAATCATGACCCCTAGGGGTAGGGTGGGGCCAAAATGGCCGATCAAAGTTTTACATAGGAATATATATGAAAAATATTTAAAAATCTTCTTCTCAAGAACCACTGGACCAGGAAAGATGAAACTCATGTGGAATCATCCTCAGGTAGTGTAAATTCAAGTTTGTATAAATCATGACCCCCGGGGGTAGGGTGGGGCCAAAATGGCCGATCAAAATTTAACATCAGGAAATTAGGAATATATAGGAAAAATCTTCTTCTCAAGAACCATTGAGACAGGAAAGATGAAACTCCTGTGGAATCATCCCCAGGTAGTGTAGATTCAACTTTGTTCAAATCATGACCCTCGGGGGTAGGGTGGGGCCAAATGGCCGATAAAAGTTTAACATAGGAATTTCTAGGGAATCATTTTAATATCTTCTTTTCTAGTACTTTAAAGCCATGCTTAGTGATATTTATAGGGAATCATCCTTAGGTAGTGTGGATTCAAGCTTTGTTCAAATCATGACCCCCTGGGGGGTTAAAATTCAAGGCCCCCCCCCTCTCAGTAAACTTTCAGTTCTGATCTGATGTGTGCTTTTTCCTAGCCAATTGCTCAGGTGAGCGATGTGGCCCCTGGGCCTCTTGTTTAAATAAAAATGTTATGTTAAATACTCTTCTACTTAGAAATAAAAATATACCATATTAAAATTCGTTCGTATTTGCCTTTCACTCATTTTAGCGGAAATACTTTAACATGCGTCAGTTTTTTTTTTTCACTATATTCATGTAAAACATGCTGACAAGAATGAAATAGCCACAACACCCAAGCGTTCAGTGTAAAGGAATTTTTTGCATCAAAATATTTTGTTACAGGTAAAGACTACAAATTAATTAAGTATAGACTATCTATATAAATGCGTTCAAGTTTACAATTTCTGCTACTAATGGATGATGAGATGCTGTGAAATCATTATCATTGATAGCCTTTTGCATGATGCAAGTGTGATAATTAAAAGGCTCGTTTGTATTTACATTTAATTGCCCAGACATTCCCAAAATTCTAGAATTCATCTCGAAAACCTGCAGCAAAATTTAAATTCTAATCGACTTCTTTTATCAAAATTTTCCCGAACTTTTTCGTAGTCCTCTGACTTTTCCCTTTAATTTATGACACTCGGAACTCGAAAGTTACCCGATAGGTGTCGTTTTTGAACCACTTCCGTAATTTCTGGTTTGACATTTCCAAATTTTTCACGTTTGACGCTGAATACTCGGATAATTGAGGAATGCCTGGCAATTAAATGGCACGATTAAAGACAAAAATATCTACTGAAACAACATATCATGACACATTTTGGTGACATGTAGTAGGTATATGATATTTTAGACCCGATATTCAAGAGGGGTCCGAATTAACAAACCGAAGTGGCCTACCTTCTCTATTTTATAATACCAGGCCAGGGTATGACTTTTTCAGTAAATCGTTAAATCTATGTTATTTTCTGGTTTTTTATATACTAAGGTTGTAAATAAGTACTAGAAACATAATTCATGACAAAAAAAGAAAAAAAAAGAAGACCTCCATTGATTTTGAGGTCAAAAGGTCAAAGGTCAAGGTCATTAATAAGCAAATTCTGTCTGTTATAACACTTTCGTTTCCACACGATATCTCGAGAACCCTTTGAGCTTTTGCAATGACATTTTACATAACAACTTCCTGTGGCCCAAGGAAGACCCCTATTGATTTTGAGGTCAAAAGGTCAAAGTTCAAGGTCGTAAATGTATGCATTCTGTCTGTGTGTAACACTATCCTTTCCGGGCGATATTTCAAGAAGGTTTTGAGCTTTTGCAATGAAATTTTATACCAAAAGTCCCTAAGACCTCTCTCACCCCTCTCAAAGTGTCCCGCCCCGTTTGTTTTATAAGTATTTTTGTATTACATGTCGCTATTTTTAGCACAGGGACATGACATGAGTGTTATTACGTATAAAACAGGTTCTCGGCGGACTCAATGTTCTTATTACATCTATTAGAACTGTTTAATAAAGTTTAAATTAGACACCATGCATTGTGTTAAATTTTGAAAATATCGAACGTGGATGTATATACATGTATTAGACTTCATCTTTGTATAAACTCGTAGTTTAAATAAATGGTGATTTATGTAGCGGTTCCGTGGCGTAGTGGCATGTCTCCAGCTTCACCTTGGGGAGATCCGGGTTCGATTCCGTGATGATGCAATTTTCTTTTTTTTATGAAATTTTTTTTTTTTACTAAATGATAGTATTCAGCATATGAAATGAAAAATTTATAAGGTGTGGCTTCTACAAACTCATAAAATTATCACAGAGTGATAAATATTCCATAAAAAGAAACTTCTATACACAATATAAAGAATAAGCAATCAAATTTTTATATCCATATTGGCATATTTTATTTGCTTCAGTATACATTTAATAATTTTTCAACTTAAGTCAGGGGGATCCGACACCCCCCTCCTCCCCGAACTGCGCATGGTTTACTTTTTCCCTAAGCGGGGGATACAAATTCTTTGAATTAGCTTGATTTTTTTTATATTGAAAAAGGTCTTCAGCGGGATAAATTCGTTACACAGTCAGTTAGTGACCTAATACGGAGTCATACAGGGTGTGAAATGGAAATCCCTATTGGGACTCGGCTTCGCCTCGTCGTTAGTACATGTTTCACACCTCGAACAAAGGGTTTTTGCTGCTACCAAATCACTTGGTACACCCTAGTCCGAAAAATCTGACGTTTTCTGGCTTTTTTACGATTTTCATATTTTACAAGCCAGGAAAACGTCAGAACCGGCGCCATTACGAAAACTGGGAATTTCACCGTCTCCAACCGAAGTTGATTTTCTATACTTGGGAACCGAATTAGATGCCGAAATCACAATTCATCAATGGCACAATACTACTAGAACTCACCAATAGCGATGAATAGAAATTACCACTCCACATTCCGATTCAGAACTTGCACGATTTTAAAATGCACGAAATGAAAACAAATCTCGACAGTCAGATAAAATGTGTTCATCGGATTATATTATTTCATAAACGAAACAAAAAAACGATGTTGGTGAGTACTAAAGGTTTTGTACTATTGATAATATGTGAATTCAGCATTTAATTCGGTTTACAAGTATCGAAAATCAACCTCTGAATGCCGCCAGTTGGAGGCGGCGATTTCCCAGTTTTCGTAATGGCGCCGGTTCTGACGTTTTCCTGGCATGTAAAATATCAAAATCGTAAAAAAAAGCCAGAAAAACGTCAGATTTTTCGGACTAGGTACACCCCAAGCCCACGCTTCATGGTTGGGTGACTCTGCCATTGTGTGCATAATTATTAAGAAAATCATTACCAATGATAGGTTACAATCATGGACACAGGGCAAGGTCACCAGACAATGAATAATGGACCTGATGTGCTACATAGTCAAAAATCTACAAAATTGCATAAATTAGTACAGGAAGAAATTAAGATCTCTTTCTCTTCTTCAGTCTTTCTTTCTGAATTATTCAACTTAAGCCAAAAAAATAACACGAAAAATTAAAATTAAAATCAAAAGTAAAAGAGAAATTTAGGAAATGTCTAGTATTTGATTGAATATTTTGGATTGTCCATTTACATTGGTATTTAATCAAAATTATCGAATCGAGAAGTGAAATCAATAAAATTTTACTTACTATTTAATTTATTCTTCGATTCCAATAAACAGATATGGATTGATTGGGACGCAACAAAAAGTTTAAATACGATCTGTTAAGAAGTTCAAATTTGCAGGAACCGTCCTATATTGCTCATGTAATGTATATCCAAACGCAAACCTTTATTTTCCTGCTTTTCGTTTTCTGGGGAATTCTTTGCTTTTCAGGAGAAATTTACCACCCAAAACAAATGTTTAATAATGTCCATGAAACTAAAATGCCCCTGACTTAAATCCATTAAAATAACAAGACTATCTACATACAGAGATTAATTTTTGAATCTATAGAAATGAACCTGTTTTGTGTTTGAAAACTACTCACTGTAGACCGTCACCTGACAGGTAGATATTACCCCAAGGGTATTATTATCACATCTAGGCCTGTACAAAATGGCAACAGTCAGGGTCAAAGTATCGTTATCTTGATTGAATACTAAGAAACACACGAAGATTTGTAATTAAATAGACAGAGAAACAAAGGGCTTAATTTCTCGTGTGAAGCATGTACTAAGTATGTTGTTAAACTTTTCCCTCGCCATTCGATTTGGTCCCTCGCTTCGCTCGGCACCAAATCTCATGGTACTCGGGAAAAGTTTACCAACATATACTTAGGTCACTAACTGGCTGTGTAACTAACAGTATCACTCCTCGAAATTGAGTTCGTCATTTGAAATGAACATAATATAACAAGAATAGATAGGGATTACTCCACATCCAAAGATATTAGACTTTCAGATTTAATTATGTTTAACAGTGTTTAATGACTTAAAAAAACTGCACTGTCTGGTCATGGAACTGGTGTAAATTTCGTGAGTCCGTAGCATTACGGTCACCCCGTCTCCCAACAAACAGTACACATACCTGTGTCTGCAAAACCAGTTTGCCTTGGTCTATACACGCGTGCGATTGAGAACTTTGTCAAACGCATCAAGCGAGCTCGGAGAAACACGTATTGTTTTGCCGAGAAGTTATCATGTCAGACAAAACTTTTTTCTGAATAAGATCATATAAATATGAATTCTGATTAATAAAAAATTAAACAATCCCGGTTTTCAGTTAAGAAATATCCAACCCCGAACCCGGTTCTGTTTTTGCTACACATTTTATAATTACGCTCCCTACAGTTTACACACTCTACGCACTTGCAGAATTCGACCAGGGATTGAAAATTTCGTCATTTAATAATACACATAATGATTATTTTTTTCTGTAAGAGGAAATTCTATGATAATTGACGGACAATAAACATGAACTTAATACAATTGTTGATATAGTATTATCAATTCATCAGTGAATTATCAATCGAAGAATGACCTAGATATTCTCTGTTATCAAAAATTTAAAAAAAAAAAAAAAAAAACAGGCTCGGTAGTGGGCCTTGATACGAGATAAACATGATCGATAGGGGGCGTTGATAGCGAGCGGAGCGAGCGTCATAACTGCGAGCTCTAACGACAACGCCTGGGCGAAGAGAAAATTCGGACTACTG
This sequence comes from Saccostrea cuccullata, assembly GCF_032062105.1. Classification (NCBI taxonomy): domain Eukaryota; kingdom Metazoa; phylum Mollusca; class Bivalvia; order Ostreida; family Ostreidae; genus Saccostrea; species Saccostrea cuccullata. The sequence goes on along the minus strand of NW_026923740.1, from coordinate 59,898 downwards.
CACATTCATTCTTCAGAATTTTTTGCCGCAGTAATTTTGACCCACAATGCATCACTTAGCAAAGTTGCGTTCTCGCGAGAATAACGGCAAATGTTCAACAAAAAGTTTACTAGTCTTTATCTAATGGATGTATATTGAAGATAAATAGTAAACGAAACGTTCTTCATTAACTTTCGGCACTGTTCAGGTTTTTTCTTGGTAATTGCAACTAACATACGACGTCATGTGACGTCAGAGTCTAGACGCACCAAATGTCACGTGCGGTTTGACGAGCCCCGTTTGACGAGCGCGATCTTAATAGTTTGTGCTCGCTCTAACGGTCGCACCGTCAACATATTAAAAAGACCATGGAAAATTTCGATACCTACCTAAGAAGCGTTTTGCGCATGCGCTTAGCGCTTAAAAATGCATTTTGAACATGAGTGGGTCAAGTCTCCATTCCTCGTTAACGCTAAAAATGTGATCGGTAAAAAGACGAAAATCCGGGACAGTCGGGAGTACTAGATTTACTGCTTTCACCACCTGTGCTTGAATTCTTTCTGTTGAAATTTTTCATATTAAGCTCCTCTAAACTTTATTTTTAATAATACGTTTTCTACCTCATTCTGCCCAGTTGTAAATTTAATAGGTCACGAGAACCATGCTAATTTCGCTTTCATTTACAGCCTCGATTTCGTTTAAAGAAAATGTTAGACTGGTACCATTACGCAATCGCATATAAGGAACGATAATTAAGACGGGAAATGCACAGATGATAAATGGAAAAACAAAAAACTTTAACCAAAAAAGGGGCCGCTCATTTGGACCGACATTGATAGCATTTTTACCGGTCATGCGAATTTTTTGCCGGCATGACCGGCAGTTTTCCACAACTCTGAAATAAATACTTCAATATATTGTATCAGAAATATTCTGCTTACTGTTATTGCTGAAACGCATGTAACAAAATCCGATGGTAATCAGCATGCACAAAATCTTGCTGGCTAACTGTGACCTCTTAGCTTCGCACCTAGGAAATATTGATCCTTAGTAGTGCCTGACTCCATGACGTCAGGCAATCATTCAAAACAAAGTTACTGGAAAATCCCTGTTTAAATTTCTAGAAATTTATGTGGAACTGTGCACTTATGGAAAGTTTCTCTACCTTGTTTTGAATTTGCGCAATGGATGTCATCCTGTTAACACTTTTAAAATGTTTTGCACATTCTACACAATGAATTACTGATTGTATTATTGTGCCACTTGTGCTTTTACACATGCGCTATGTCTTACTATTTACATGTATATGTTACTAAATTGTTTTGTATGCAATAAAATGTCATTCTTACAATGTACGTAATATGAAGTCAACAATTAATCTATGATCAACAACAACAATCAACAATCAATCAACAAAGATGTATTTCGTGAAAACTACGCTCAAGTTAGACGCTATTCGTGGAGAAAAAAGACACCCTTAAAACAGGCTAGACTAGACTTTTTTCTTATATCCGAATCTTTACTCCCTTCTGTTAGTAGTGTTCAATATGAAAACAGTTACAGATCCGACCATTCTCCAGTTGTGATGTCTTTGAAAATAAATGATTTTATTAAAGGTAAAGGATTTTGGAAATTTAACAATTCTCTTTTAACAGATAAGGCTTACATTGATTCAATTAAACAAAAAACCAATGACGTAAAAGTTCAGTATGCATGCCCAGTGATCAATGTTTCCTAGATACATGTATTTTACTCATGGAAATTAGAGGAAAGACTATATCTTACTCAAGTTATAAGAAGAAAAAGATGCATGAAAGAGAATTATTTTTAGAAAATGAGATTTTACATTTAGAACAAAATCTGACAGAAAGTACATTAGATACCCTTAAAATGAAACAAATAGAACTTGAAGATATACATAAAACAAAGTTAAAGGGACAGGTTATTCGTTCCAGAATGAAATGGATTGATGAAGGTGAAAAACCGTCAAAATATTTTAGTCAACTTGAATCTAGAAATTATTTAAGTAAACAGATACCAAGATTAGAAAAAGAAAATGGATCTATTATTTCAGATCAATATGATATTTTAAATGAAACAAAACTTTTTTATGAAAATCTATATAAAAAAAGAGAAGTTGTTGAAAATGAAAACTACAGCAAAAAATTGTCAGAATATAATGATATTCCAAAGCTGTCTTTTGAAGAAGCTCTAAGTATAGAGGGTCCTGTAACAAAATCAGAGGTTCTAAACTTTCTTAAAAAGATGAAAAATGATAAAAGCCCAGGTCCAGATGGATTCACTTGTGAATTTTTTAAATTTTTTTGGAAGGATATTGGCACATTTATTATAAGAGCAATCAATGATTCATACTTAAGTGGCTGTCTCAGAGAAAACCATGCAAATTGAAAAAAATTGTCCAGATGCAATATCGTAGTAAATTTAAAAGTGACCCATACAAATAAAGATTTGGTCCAAATGACCTAAAATATGATTTACATTTTGTCGTAAGTTGTTTCTATTTTTAGTAACGGGGATTATTTGTTTTCCTATAAAAAAGTGTAAAACGAGCATTGACATTCATTGAAAATGATGCATTTTAAGTGCGTCTTTTAAACATATTTGCTATAATTTTTATTTCAATGTTGCATATGTTATGAAAGTGCAATAGTAGTTAATTATATTCATTAAAAGAAATTTACATATATATTTTGTATTTAGCCACATTATATCAGGGAATATACAAAGAATCTAGATTTTAGCAATCAAGGCTTTTTTTTTTCAAAGTTTGGTTAATCGTATCTTGAAGCGAGGATGATTTTTTTATTTGAATTATACTGTTTTGAATTTATTCAATATAGAAGAAAAACATATTAAAAAATTGTCGTTGGCAAACAACTCTGCACCACAGAAAAAAATTCCAATTACGGGTGAATTTTTCAATATTAATCTTAAATTAAAACATGCCATTTCATGCTAAAAAATGTTACATAAATGATTAAATGGTATTTTCATGACATAATAAATTTTTAGAAATTGTTTATTAATAAAAAAGAAATCTTTTTTCATTTAAATGCCTTTAATTCTAATATTAATATTTAGATTTTTTTGCATTTGCCTAGTCAGAGTTAGGTCCCCTTGCGCAACTCTCCTTTTTTAAAGGTAAATAATTGCACTGGAAAATGTCTATGGGGAAATTAATAATGACACATAAAAGCAGTCAACTTTCTATGGAAAAACTCACAATTTAATGCAAACAAAATGAGTAAAAATTCACAATGATGTGATTTTTATAAATTTTCCTAGATTCCGTGTCATGAAACAGAGGAATATCTCGTGTAGTTGATTGTGACAGAAGCACTGAAAAACGTCTAGCATGTTTGAAGTTCTCAGAGTGTATCAAGTCTTTTTTGTCAAGCCTGGGACACCGTAAGAGAATTTATATGTCTTCCATAAGGGCAAATGTAAACAATGCGCAGTTCGAGGGGAGGGGGTGGGGAGACGGATCCCCTTGACTGAATTTGTAGAATTATCAAATGTATACCTGTAATCCGAGATTCCTCTGATTCTAAACCCCGCTTTTACAGTGTATATTATGACTCAGGGGCGTAGCAACAGGGGGGGGGGGCAGGGGGGGGCCTGGCCCCCCACTTTTTTTCCCAACCTTACTCATACTATAGGAAATGTCAATTGAAATCGTGGTTGGCCCCCTCACTTTTAGTGATGAACTGCAAATGTAGTATTAGTTGGGGTGGGGAGACGGATCCCCTTGACTGAATTTGTAGAATTATCAAATGTATACATGTAATCCTAGATTCCTCTGATTCTAAACAATGAACTGCAAATGTAGTATTAGAATTGATACTGAAAATAGTTGAGACTGAGGAAAAGTTTACCTACCCCCCCCACCCCCCCCCACCCACCCACCCCCGAAATAGGATTTTTTGGACTTCGGGCAAACTTTTTTCTTTTTTTTTTTGCTTGTCAACTTTTTCAGGTAAGTTAAAAAAATTCTCTGGCTGCCCCCCCCCCCCCCCCCTTTCAAAAACGATGCCACGCGCCTGTGATATGTGCGGGAAATCTCGGATTAGTATACATGTATACTGAAGCAAATAAAATATGCCAATATGGATATTTATAAAGATTTGATTGGTTATTCTTTTTATGTGTATAGAAGATTCTTTTTATGTGGAATAATTATCATACTGTAATGATGATTTTATGAGTTTGTACAAGCCATACCTCATAAATTTTTCATTTTACATGCTGAAAACTATCATTTAGTAAAAAAAAAAATCGGAAAAAAATGGATCGTCCGGGATTCGAACCCGGGACCTCTCACATGGGAAGCGAGAAACGTATCACTACACATTGGAACCGCTTTTACCTGGCGATAATTTTATATGCAAAGATGAAGTCACATACATGTTTATATTCACATTCGATAATTGTCATAATTTTATACAATGCATGATGTCTAATTTAACTTTTAATAAACAGTTCTAATAGATGTAATAAGAACCCGCCGAGAACCTGTTTTATACGTTATAAGTCTCTTCATGCCCCTGTGCTGAAAATAGCGACATGTAATACAATAAATACTAATAAAACAAACGGGGGGGGGGCTTTGAGAAGGGTGAGAGAGGTCCTAGGGAGTTTTGCAAAAGCTCAAAATCTTCTTGAAATATCGCCCGAAAAGGATAGTGTTACACACAGACAAAATGTATAAATTTACAACCATGAACTTCGAACGTTTGACTTCAAAATCAATAGGGTAATTCCTTCGGCCACAGGGAGTTGTTCTGTAAAATTTAATTGTAAAAAGTTAAAAGGGTTCTCGAGATATCGTGTGGAAACAAAGGCGTTACAGACAGACAGACAGAAAGACGGACAGACAGACAGACCCAAATTAATATCCTCCACTTTTTAAGGAAATTCGCAACGTAATTTATCTACTGATAACTTTTCAAGATATTCTTAATTAAAGATAATATTGACATCAGATGTTCACAGGCAAAAAATCAACATGCATTACCAGGGTTTTGGGGAAGATATCAAATTATGAAAATTTTAGCTTTATTCAAAGAAAAATATACAAAAATTACAAAACATAAATTCCAGATTTTTTTCCCATCAAATTTGTTTTAGAAGAGGTGTATAAATTTGTATGTAGACATGTAAAGCATTGCACACAGGTCCTTCATTTAGTGGAACTCTTCAAGTCCAGGGAAGAACCCAATAATGTTCAAACTACGTTGCGTATGACCTTAAGCGGGGGACAATTAATTATGATACATGTAAATACCTTTGCCCTTGAAATTTACAATAATATTTCATTTCAAAGTATGAAGACAGGCACTTAGCATCGTTTTTGAAAGTAGGGGGGCCAACCAGAGAAATTTTTTTCACTTACCTGAAAAAGTTGACAAGGGAAAAAAAATCGAAAATTATATTCATCAAAGTCGAAAATCCTATTTCGTGCCCCCCCCCCCCCCCCTTGTTGCTACGTCCCTGGAAGAATGTGAGAGAACAGTAAAATGTCCAGATTGTGTTTAATTGTAGAAGAATTCAAGTTGAGTTGAATAGCTCACAAAGAAAAGAGTGTACGTATTGTTTCATTCGTCAAAAAAAAAAAAATCAAGTCATTGCACCTCCTCCATAAAAAAAGCAGTTGTCAGAAATATCTCAATGTTTGTATCGATGAAATTTGAAATTTGTAGAAATTGTTCCTCTTAAGGGATGACTATTTGATTCTGAAGGGGGGGGGGAGTGTGGCAAATTTTGTTGAGACAGATTATTTATTTTCATGCCAGTCAAGGGAAGATCATTTATTTTCAAGAGTATCAAGGACAGATTATTTATTTTCTTCTTTGTCTTAAGGTACCTTGATAAATTGATACCTTCAAGTGATTATTATGGGCGGATACAGGATTTGTGATTGGGGGGTGGGGGATGGATAACTTCGTATAGACAGGGGGTCTTGGGACCGCCAAAAGGCCCCTAGTGGATCCAGGACGAAGCCCTTTGTGGGGGCCCAGGGGACGAAGCCCCCGAAAGCTACTGGTGTTTTGTGTATTCTAATGTCACTGTTGACTGATCAAGTCCAATAGTTTTTTCAGTTTCTACTAACTATACAGTCATAAAGCAGGAAGATATACTCCACAATTCTTAAAGTTTCTTTACAATTTTAATGCTGTAGTGTGTAATTATGCACTGGGGTGAAGTGGGTATATAAATTGTACGGGCCCCACGAAAAGTTTTTAAAGGTAAAACATAATGAGCGCAACGCATCACAAGTTTTCGTTCAAATGGGAAGCAATAGATAAACAAGAGGCCGAGGGGCCACATCGCCTACCTGAGTACTGCGGCTAGGAAAAGGGAAATATCAGGTGAAAAGTAAAAAGCTTAAATGTATAGAGTACAGCTAGGCACAAAAGTAGTGGTATTTGTTAGTTATGTACCAAAGTATGATATTATTAATGCTAGTCATGTCATATTTATTTGATTGAAGGGGGTCCAGGGGGCAAAGCCCCCGGAAACTACTGGGTTTTCGTGTATTTTAAGAGTAAAACTAGGCACAAAAATAGTGGTATTGTACCAAAGTATGGCATTATTAATATCATTATTATCATACCCCCCCACGTCCCACTTCAATTCGCCAGTGATTCTTAACATATATAAAAAAAAATTGGGCTATATTAACATTGCTACAGTGTAGGTATAATTTTTTTTACAAGAAAATTTATTTTTTGCCGTGCATTAGAATTGGCTTGTATTTAAGTGATTCATCACACCAACTGAGTGCACATTGTCGTGTAGGTTAACTGACTACTAGTATCCAGTCTGTACCGCAAGTATTGTCTTATCAATGATGCTTGTGGTAGTGGTCATCATGGTCATACATTCATCTTCTTTCTTCTCACATTTATATAAAAAGATTGCCAATCGGATTGATGCATTTGGCCATTGTGTTACGTGCACAAGGATTTTTTTTATCTCATTTTATTAATACTATTTAGTTCTAAAATGGCGAGCGAAGCGAGCCAAAAGAAATGGGTGAATTGAAGATGGCGAGGTTAAATTACACTGAAATAAAAAAGTTATTTCTCACAATATTTGAATATCATCAGTCAATGTCAGATTATTTATTTTCTTTGCAGTGGAGGGCAGATTATTTATTTTTCAACATTGTCAAGGACAGATTATTTATTTCTAAAATCTGCCAGCCCCCCCCCCCCCTCAGAATCAAATGGTCGTCCCCTTAAAACTCAAATGAATATGTTGATCGAATGACTAGTATGATGAATGATGTGTTCACTTTTGTAACTATCTAGCAAATGTGTATAAAAGGTAATTAAATTTAAGGCTTTTACATTATCCATGTAATGGTTTATAAGGAATTCATAAATCCCCCCTCCCTTTTTATGATGTTTTTTTTTTTGGATTCAGTCATTATTTATTGAATTGTGGGCTATGTATGTCTAAATTCTGAAATACTGATAAAAAAAAATCCAGATTTTTTTTTTCTTTATTTTTGGAGAAGTTTTTAGGTACTTTATAATTAACGTTTACTGTATTCTTAAAATTTTTGATTTGAAAATTTAACAAACTTTGACTTTCAATATTTTCTAAAATATATATTTGCCAACGACAGTTTTTTCACATTTTGTTAACATAAGCATCCTTAACAATAAGCAACAACATTTATTGGATTCAAATACCCTCGCTGGTTGTTACAGCAATATCAATTCTACCTAAAATTGTCACTTTTTCCAAAAATTGGAAAAGTGCCAATTTCATGACCTTTTTGCACTAAAACAAAATGGATGTAAATCATTTTGACTATGCATTTGTGAACTAACCTTCATCCTTTTACTACAAAAAAGAATATCTAATTAGCTTGTAAAATTGCAATTTTATTTCTCCTCAAAATATGACTAAAATGTTTAAAAAATTACCTCTAATTTTGTTGCATATGAGCTATTTTTAGTAACAGGCCATAAAACTTATACGAGTGTGATCAGCCCGATAAAAATTTGTTTGAGTTTCATTCATGCATGCTAGATTTGGCTCACAAAGTTTGAAGGCGATCAGAGAAACTTGCCTCTGGACCATTTTGCATGGTTTTCTCTGAGACAGGCACTTAAAACAAACTTTCTCCGAACCAAACAAATTAGGGGTAATAACCTGTATTCCAAAAACTGGTAAGCCAAAACAATTTTTAAAAAACTGGCGGCCTATTAGTCTCTTAAATGTTGTATATAAATTAGCCTCAGGGTGCATTGCTGAAAGAATTAAAAAATTCTTAGATAAGCTAATACATGGGGACCAAACAGGATTTATCAAAGGTAGATTTATTGGCGAAAATATTAGATTAATATATGATATTATGCACCAAGCAGAGTCAAGAAATATACCTGGTCTCTTAATGTTTATCGATTTTGAAAAAGCATTTGATACCATTTCATGGAACTTCATAAATCAGACTCTTTGTTTCTTCAATTTTGGTCAGTCACTTAGAAATTGGATAAACTGCTTCTATAATACTATAAAGTCCTGTGTTATTCAAAATGGGATTGTGTCTCAGTATTTTTACCCTGAAAGGGGTTGTAGACAAGGTGATCCTATTTCACCGTACCTTTTTTTACTTTGTGCAGAGATTCTAGGTATTTTAATTAGAAAAAATAAGGATATTAAAGGTATAACTATTGATGGTGAAGAATACAAGTTGTCCCAATATGCAGATGATACATCTGTTATTTCTGATGGCTCTCCAAGCTCATTGGATGGAATTACAAGAGAGTTAGATTATTTTGCATCAATCTCGGGTCTAAAAATAAACTTTTCTAAAACTAAATTAGTCTGGATTGGAAGTAAAAATTCTCAAAAGATGTATATCATCACTCAAGATGGAAGTTTGATCCCAGTACTACATCCTTTGGTTTACTAGGTGTTAAGTTTTCTGTTGATTTACATGAGATGGTAGATATTAATTACAAATTAAAAATTGAAGAAATTAAGAAAACCATGTTACAATGGAGAGCTCGCAAACTTACTCCTCTTGGAAGACTGACTGTAATAAAAACATTACTAATTCCTAAACTAAATCATCTTGTCCTCACTTTACCAAATCCTAACGATGATGTCATGAGTGCGTTTGAAAAAGACTTGTATAATTTTCTATGGAATAATAAAAATCATAAAGTTAAGAAAAATGTAATGATTCAGGAGCATAAATTTGGGGGCTTAAAAATGATAGACTATCAAAATTTTGTTACATCATTGAAATCTAGTTGGATAAGGCGGGTTATGTGCTCAAGTGCAAAATGGGTTAAATTACTTGAAGCAGAATTGGGAATAAGTATAAATCATCTTTAGCTGTTTGGAATTGACTTTATTAAGAATCTGAGTAGTATCACGAAAAATAAGTTTTGGAAAGATGTTTTCTCTAGCTGGTGTAAAGTAAATCAGGCTAAAGCTATAGCTGATTTAAGTCCTCTCCAAGAACACATATGGCATAATCCAGGAGTTACCATTGGTGGCCAGTCAATTTTTTATCAAAAGTTACTTTAATTCGGGCTTTGTTCTTATCAATGATTTCTTAGATTTAAATGGAAATTTTTACAGTTTTGATTTTATTCAAAATAACTTGAAGGTAAATACAAACTATGTTGAATATGCCGGTGTAACGTTGAATTTTGATCCGTGTTGAAAATTGACCCGGGTGTCATTTTTCAACGTTGAATACTGAGACCAAATTCGTTGAATTTAGACCCTAGTCCGTTGAATTTGAGCCGGGTCGTGGAATTTTGATCATGAAACCAGTTCTAAATTCAACAGCATAAAAGCACATATTTATGATTGGGTTTTCACTACTGTGATTTAATTCATAGGTATGAGGCCCCGTTTTGGTATTTACTGCAATAAGTAATATCCCCTATTTGAATAAGTGATATCACCTGTTCCAATAGATGATATCACCTATTTGATTTGAATTTGTGATATCACCAATTCGAAAAGGTGATATCACTTATTCGAATTGGTGATATCGCCTATTCGATTGGGTGATATCACCTTTTCCCGTCGAACAGCTGTAGTTTTTTTTTTTTTTTTGCTTACAAATTAATTTATTTCACTTATATATCATGTATACAACAAGAAAATCGTAGAAAACGCATGAAAACTGGGTAGTCCGAATTTTCTTGATTCCAGTGTTAATCTATATATTATAGGGAGCATTCAGTATTGATTGTTGTAAGAAACTCAAACAGGTAATATCACCTATTCGAATAGGTGATAGCAGTTATTCAAATAGGTGATAGCACCTACTAGTATTTAGCAGGAAAAGGTGATATCACCTTTTATTCTAAACTCTCTGATTGGCTCAAACTTGATCACATGATTAAGTATAACAGCATAAAGACTTGAGTTACTACTTATAGAATCTGAAATGCATATTGACTTCATGTTTTTTTTTTCTTGTGATCATATGCTATATTGCAGGAGTCCTTTTAAAAAATTTCATTAAAGTGAGTGATATCAAATAGTATTGATTTCTCAATTAAAGATAATACAGAGTATGACTTGATGTTTCTGAAAAAAAAAATTACTACAACTTGTATTAATATTTTTTAATGTTCCGTAATTGATGAGACGTAACAATGCTTTAAAGTCTTGAATTAGGATCTACACATGTACATGTACTTTATATTAAAAGATAATGGATATATTTGTCAAAAATTGATACGAGTCGGAGACATAATCAAATAATTAAATTAGTATTCTGAATAACTAAATCCTCTATAATTACTCCATCAATGTATAAAACGAAACACATTTATTTAATATTAAACAGCAACAGCTTAATTTATGCTGATCTCTAGTCTCTAAGTCTTGAAGAGAGAAAACTTGTGCCTTATTCCCATATTTTCAAATTTTGTTTTGTCAATCTATATGATAAAATGATTCATATTCGATAATAATGTTAAACTTTACATTCTTATTTAATTGAGTTTACAACCAATTCTAGTTTAATTTGTCATATTTCCCAGAATGCAATCATGGCAATTATTGAAAAAGAATTTAAAAAAAAAACATCGCATAGGAGATCATAGAGATAAAATTATGTAATAAGATGAGAAGTTTATCGAATAGGGATCGTATTTTTTCGAATAGAAATGGATGCTAGTATGTTTTCGAACAACATCTTTATTGCATATAAACCAAATAATTATCGAATAAAAAAGATAAAATAGTTGAATAGGAATGACAAAATTAGCGACTAGCAACCGATTGTTTTAAATATTAATGACATCGAATAGGAAACGCGTGTTTTCGAGAGAAAAATATGTAAATTTTATGATATATGAATCATATTGTCACATTTCCTGTAATTGTAATAGCAATTTATCGAATACAAATTACAAATAATGGAATAGAAATAACAAGTAATCAAATAGGAATCACATTGTATAATTTTTAGAATAAGAATAATCTCATTCTCAAGGTTATGGTCCGAAAGCGATCATTTTTCAAGCCGAGACAGGCTACTGACAAATAAGTTAATTGTAACAGGGATTTCAGCAATTTATTTAAAGTCAGCATTACTTACATGCTATGGTCGCTATAATATTGCTCTTTTTCACAAATATAACCTATCATTGGAATCATTTTGGTCGATGTGTTTCATTCTAATTTTTAGGCTATTAATTTTGTTATTTTTACACTGAATTTGACTAGATGGGATGCTCCACCCGCCTGATCAATATATATAGGGCTCACTTTCTAGACAGCAGATTTTTAAGATTTTTGTTTTATGCCCTATTCGTTGTTTTGTAGTTATTTATGGATGCCATGGATTTTGGAAAGTATTTTCAAAAATAAAGTTGTCATGCTTGAAGATAACTGAAATTGTGCACTGATCAAAATGTACATATATACACGGGGTGATACTGTATGTTTATTTCTATTATTATTGAAAAGGGAAAAAATTGAAACCAAAATATAAATAAAGTGATATTGCATGATAAATCCCGTCAAACAACTTCCCAGCTAAAAAAAATGTTCAAACTCTGAGGTGGGGTCAATATTCATCATGGTCAATTTTCAACTTGTTGACGTCATCAGGTGTAAAGAAAAAAAAATTATCAAGCTGTTGAAAAATGACCCCGGGTATAAATTCAACGACTTTTGGTCTCAATATTCAACGTTGAAAAATGACCCCGGTTCAATATTCAACGTTGAAAAATGACCCCCGGGTCAATTTTCAACTCGGATCAATATTCAACGTTACACCGGACTAAGAACAGCAATTAGAAAGAGACTGTCGTGCTTCAAGAATTACGAAATAAAGCCAATGCCTAGACCGATGCTTCCATCCAGCCTTGAAATTTTCTTAAAGAGTAAAAAAGGGTGTAAAGATATGTATAATGTTCTTATTAGGAATAAAAAGGGCAATATAACTTCAGTTGTAAAATGGAGTTAAAATGGGGAAGAATTTAGTGAAAAATACTGGGAAAAAATTTTTGAGCTACCTTTCAAAACAACCCAAGAATCAAAACTTCAATGGTTACAATTCCAAATCTTACATAGAATAATTCCGACTAATTGCCATCTTTTTAAATTAAGATTTATTGATTCACCATTATGCTCCTTCTGTGAGAAGGATATTGAAACTATTGATCATTTTTTTGTTGAATGTTCTGTTGTAAAAGAAGTATGGTTAGAGATTGAAGAATGGATCTTGCAAAAAGTGAACAAGCCTGTTTGTTTTGATAGACAATCAATTTTATTTGGTAATTTTTTAAACAGAAACTCCTACAAGTTAGAAAATCTACTTATTCTGATAATAAAACAATATATTTTTGCTAGTAAGTATGCCAAAATTATAAAATTAAACATTGAGGCTTTGAAAAATGTTATTACTGAAAGAATTAGAGTAGAAAAATTTCTTTTGTTAAAAAATTGTAAATATGATGAATTTGAAAGACACTGGCAGGAAATAGTTGAAAAACTTTAAAATTTTCTTTCCATTAGCTTTACAATAAAGTGTGTGCCCTCTCATCCTTCTCCCGCTCACTTTCTCGTTTCTTTCCCCCTTTCTCTCCCCCCTCTCTTTCCACATAAACTTTCACACTAGTCTTTATTATTTCTTTTTTTTTGTTTTTGCTTTATTATAAACCTTCTTGTATATGTATATATATATACGTCTGTTTCATATCTGTGAAATTTGTGTGAAAGTTAAAATAAACTTCTCAAAAAAAAAAAAAAAAAAAAAAAAAACCAATCAATCAACAATCAATGATCAACATGTCTTAAAATGATTGTAAAACGTAAATAGTACAATGGTAACAAGTAAATTCAAAGAATTGTGGTTCCCCACTTCCAGTGTGTTAGTGGGTGAAATGCAATTATTTATGGCATATTGTGTCAAATATGAATGTCCTATCATATAACATTCAAAAGTGTTCACCAAAATTAATTTTTCTTTGAAAATTAGGTCAAACACGAAGGTAAAGGGGTTAAAAATACTAGGTATGCTCGGTAACATCTTATCACAGATAATGCACATGCCAAATATAAAAGGCCTATCTCTTCTAAATCAACAGTAATAAGGAAAAATACAAACCTTCGTCGCAATCATTGAATTTTGTTTTTATTATTATTATTATTATTATTATTATTATCCCAGGCAGGATTCTCTGCGACCGCTTTCTGTTTCGGTCTTTTCAGGAAAAATCTTTAGAATAAAGATATATCTTTGTTACCTTTGATTTTTCTAAGGATTCGACAAAATATGTATACATAACCTCTAGAGGAAATTTGGAAAAAATAGTAAGAATCAGATGAGCCAATATAATAAGAAGCTTTTCATAATGAATTCTAGATTCAACTTTGATATTGTAAAGTTGAGGGGGGAAATAAAAATAGGAATAATACATGGAGACTTACTAAGCTGCAGAGCTGTAGCTCTCCGAAAAAAATATATTGACAGACCGGAGAGCTACAGTGCCACCCATTGAAAAAAATGTATATTTATTGCGCACAAAAAAGTGCGCTGTTTCTCGATTTATTTCTCCATGTTTTTAAAACTGTCATCTCAAAATTTTACTATCCTTGTGTTCCTAGCATATTCTTTCACTGTTTCCACAACAAAATATTCCTTTTAATTAAGAAATAAATAACAAGATAGAAACTTCAATCGGTATAAGGCCCCTTCACGGTAACTGCTGTACTACACTTTTGCAGGGCAAAATAATAACGTTTGGCGAAGTTTTTGTTTGACAGATAATTAAATGACGTATCTTCAACTATTACTTTTACGTCATATTTCATCAAACTATATCATTTTGCCCTGCAAAAGAACAGTACCGCAGTTACCGTGAAACGGTCTATTGAAGTGGATCGGTCACGTGATCAAATCCTGTGAAGGCCGATTGCCTTCTCAGAAGATTTGATCACTTACCGACCCATTTAAATTTCCATTGAAGTTTATAAACTTATTTATTACTTATATATACATTTGAGACAAACGATTGAATATTTCTAATATGCATTATTTCACTAGCCGTCCGTCGTAGATTTTGAAAAATGACGCTAGGTGTAAATCGGCTTGAATGGCGGTTACGCTTCGAATATATTAGGCCTAAGCTAAGGATCTTATTTCTAACGGAATATTTTGTGAAAGGCTACTTGTGATCAGTAATTATAGTGAACAGATTGTTGTCTGTGAATGTTTCTATTCGTGACAATTGATAATCAATGATGAAAAGACACAAGAAACACGTCCGAAGATCGATGAAAAAAGTTGAAGGAATTTCGGTCGCCAGAAAGGGATAGATGATCCGATGGATGGAAACACTTGACCGTGCCAGTAAATGAAGTATTTAAGATCTAAAACATCTAACCCACGACTTCACTAACAAAAGGCATGTTTATGAAGTAAAAAAAAACGGGACACTAACGAAAGCTTACATTGAAATACGACAACGCCGAGGTGTTTGTCAGCTGTTCGTGGCGTCATTGCAATGCTTTGATATTTTCCAACTGTTTTAAACATTTATCATGAGATGAATTCTATGGCACGCCAAATTCACAAAAATGAGCAAAACCTAGTTTCACAATTGATAAACTAGGTTTATCGACTGTAAACTATAGTTTACAAACCGTAAACTATAGTTAACGATTCGTTAAGTATAGTTTTCATCTGTAAAACTATATATTTAACGGTTGTTAACTATAGTTTACGAATGCTAATCTAAGGTTATCTGTCTGTAATAAAACGTTAATAATAGATTGTGTTGCTAAACATAGACTCACGTCTGTAAACTATAATTTACGATCGTCAACTATAGTTAAGAGTTGTAAACCATAGTTTACAAATCGTAAAACTGTATTTATCAGATAATCTATGGTTTGCGATAGCAAATGATCGTTTTTGTGTTAAGTATAGTTTACGGTTGTGAAACATAGATTATCGCGTTAACTATGGTTTACAAATGTAAAATATAGATTAACGTTATTAACTATAGTTAACAGTCTGT
Source organism: Saccostrea cuccullata (assembly GCF_032062105.1). Lineage (NCBI taxonomy): Eukaryota > Metazoa > Mollusca > Bivalvia > Ostreida > Ostreidae > Saccostrea > Saccostrea cuccullata. The sequence continues at coordinate 44,377 of NW_026923740.1, read as the reverse complement.
AAACTATAGTTTACAACCGATAAACCTAGTTTATCGACTGTGAAACTATGTTTTGCTCATTTTTGTGAATTTTGCGTGTCATAGAATTTAATGAAAAGTTATATAGTTTATCATGAAGATTTAACTAAAAGTCTACCCAAAAATAAGGATATCTGTTACCTCTAGAGACTGTACGACTGAAAAAAGTGACAAAAAACTTGTTTAAGGAATTAGAAATGCCGAGGTGTTTGACATCGGCAGTTCTCGCGATCGGAACATCTATTTTTGTAAACAAAAATGGCGCGTCGTCAAGACGGCCTAGGACGCTATCATAAAACATACACCAAAGGAACGGGTTATAACTAATCAGAGGAAAGAATTGATATGATAATATTTCCATTTCTAATTTTTTTCTTTGTGATAACCCTTTGAAAGTAACTGGAGTTGATTTCTTGACAATTCTACCGGAATGTAAATTAGGCAGGTCGATAGGTCAGGAGCTAAGAAGGCCTTAAACGCATGGAAATCTCGTGCGCATCTGTCTCTGTGCTTGACGCTAAGGAGGCCAAATATGCATGTAAATCTTGTGCGGCTTCTTTTGTGTCTGACATCAGTGGGCGAGGACTATTGAAATCCGCATCGGAGTCCTTGTGTAATTTAAATCTTTCTCTACATTTTTAAGTCTAAATCTATAATTTTATTTCACAATTAAATGGAAATATAAGGAATCATTATCTAGTTAGGAGAGTATGCCAGGGACATCAACAATAGTGGGAAACATGGGATAATTTTAGCATAACGGGCTTCGCCCGTTATGCAAATTATCCCATGTTTCCCACTATTGTTGATGCCCTGGCATACTCTCCTAACTTGACAGTGATTTCTTAATTAAATATTAAATAATATTTCCATTTCTCTGTGATTACTCTTTGAAAGTTGTCGGAGTTTATTTCTTAATAATTCTGCCGGAATGTAAATTAGGCAGGTCAAGAGGTCAGGAGCTAAGGAGGCCTAATATGCATGCAAATCTCGTGCGCATCTGTCTCTGTGACTGACGCTAAGGAGGCCAAATATGCATGTAAATCTCATAGGCACTCCCCATCTTAATTGTTAAAAAATCTATCTACTATACTATAAACATAACAAGGCATGAAACTAGCCTCCATGTTGGATACCGCTTAGGGACACTTTCTGGCTAATAGCGAGAATTTCTCGCCAAAGTCGGGTCTTTCTCAGACATCGGGAGCTCTCATTTATTGAAATAAAATCAAATCAGACTGTACCTTGCGGTATGTTCGCCGCATTCACGCGTTTTCTAACATTTCTCTGCAAACCACCTTTCCTCGGCCGGAAGTTGAGAGTTTCGCCGGTTTTAGACAATTCGATCGTCGTTGACTTTCATAGACGTTTCGTGGGAAATTTGACGTTTTTCGTAGACGAAAACTCAGAATGAACGAGGAGCAAAGTTTGGCCGTAAAAATAGTAAAAGCAGGGCATAACCTTATTTTAACTGGTCAAGCTGGGTCTGGTAAGACATGTACAATAAGATTCAGTGCTCCATCCTTAAGTACATGTAAACACTGCTAACTCCTTCTATAATTCAATACAGATGTACTGCTTAAATTACATTCTGACTGTAAGATATTTTAAGACATTTTGTTTGGTTTTTTTTTTTTAAGTTTTTGTTTGTTTGCTTGTTTTTTTTTTAAATGTCTTAATACCACCTTTACATTTAAGTCAAAAAAATAAATATGATAAAATCAAGACTGTAGTGTAGTTGCTTTATCATAAGCGTAGGAACCGGGGGGGGGGGGGTTAGCCCCCCTTTTTTGCATAAATAGAAATTTCTATGTATTGAAAATTGGTGTTTACCTTTTTTTGTTGGTTTAGCCCCCCCCCCCCCTCCCCTTTTCAATTTGCTTCCGACTCCTATGTTTATAGTACTAAAAACTTACTATAAGAGAAAAGTTGTTTGAGTAATGTACATATAAAATTTAGATAGTCTTAAGAAGAGTAAACAGTCATTTTCAGCTTAACTTAATATGTACACACAAAAATGGGTGGGGGGGGGGGGGGGGGTTGCCCGACTCAAACTGCTTCCCTTCTGTTGTGTTGATTTTTGCATTAAAGAAACAGACGATATAATTTTGTTCAACAATTAAGCACACATTTATACTAATTGTGTTATTGCATAATTATGTCTAATAGTTTTTTTTATTTAGCCCCCTTCTTGGTCTTATCATTTTTGTAAAATTCGTTGCACTGAGTATCCTGATCCCCCCAACTAGGTCTGTGCTATTTTTAATACCTGATATACTCACACATACATACACGTCAGGCACGTAGCATCGTTTTTGAAAGGGGGGCAGCCAGAGAAATTTTTGTTACTTATTTAAAAAAGTTGACAAGCAAAAAAAAAAAAAAAAGGTAGTAAGAAAAAAGGAAAAATTGCCCAAAGTGCGAAAATCCTCTTTTTTAGGAGGGGGTAGAAGCCAACTTTTCTCAATATCAACTACTTTCAGTACCAAATTTTAAACATTTTCCATACTTACTAATAGGGGGCAACCATGCTTTCAATTAACATTTCCTATGGTATAAGTAAGGCTGGGGAAAAAAGTGGGGCGGGGGGGGGGGGGCAGCCCCCCCCCGTTGCTACGTGCCTTCACGCTCAAGTGTATAGAGTATCATAAAATAACCATAAAATATACCTATTCAAAATTAATTCACTGTAATTATATTACAGTATATGTCCTCTTATACTTCATTATATTTAACAACAAAAAAAGGTTATCACTGTGTGTAGTTCTTTTTTTTTCAGAGGACATCTGTATTTTTTTCTTTCAAAAACTTTGCGCAATACTTACTGTATTATAATTCGCAATTCAAATTATCAGCCAAGAATTCTCGTTTTTTTTTTAAAAATAATCCATTAAAGTGAACGACGATCGAATTGTCTAAAACCGGCGAAACTCTCAACTTCCGGCCGAGGAAAGGTGGTTTGCAGAGAAATGTTAGAAAACGCGTGAATGCGGCGAACATACTGCAAGGTTCAGTCTGATTTGATTTTATTTCAATAAATGAGAGCTCCCGATGTCTGAGAAAGACCCGACTTTGGCGAGAAATTCTCGCTATTAGCCAGAAAGTGCTCCTAAGTGGTATCCAACATGGAGGCTAGTTTCATGCCTTGTTATGTTTATAGTATAGTAGATATATATTTTTTTAACAATTAAGATGGGGAGTGCCTATGGTAAATCTCGTGCGGCTGCCTATGTATTTGACGTCAGTTGGCGAGGACTTTTGAAATTGGCATAGAAGTCCTCGTGTATTTTAAGTCTATGTTTACATTTTCTATATATTCGATCAATGCATACTATCTTTGCAAGATATATAACTGTTTTCAGCGGCAGCTCACACATATTGGTCCGACCAAAATAATTCCATCATGATAAGTAGATACAACATTATTGTTCATGATAAGAGTAAAGTTGTGTATGTCATACGTTAAAGAAATCAAAAATAACGTCAGAATATCATTAGAAAGTCACTTTCCCCCCGAAATGCAAATAAAAAATATCAATATTCCTACGCTCGCTCCCTCCTCAGCCTTTTTTTTTACGTGTTTGATAACAGAGAATAATTAGGTCATTCTTCGATTCATATCTTTTCACCAATGAATTGATAATACTATATCAACAATTGTATTAAGTACATGTTTATAGTCCGTTAATTATCATACAATTTGTTCTTAAAGAAAGAAATAATCATTCTGTGTGTGTGTATTATTAAATGACGGAATTCTCAATCCCTGGCCTGCTCGTGTGTACGCTTTGTAGACTGTAGGGTATGTGTGGCAAAACGAAAACTGCATGGGTTGGAGATTCGGGTTCGTGTTGAAGTTCAGCATACCATTATATATAGAACTTGAATAATGTAAGTAATTTCTGCGACAAATATATTAGTATATTTCAGTTATTTTCAAAACAAAAAAGGTTTTCCATGTTTTCAGTTTAGAATTTTCCGACCCGGACCTGATTTTCCCAACCCGGCCATTATAAACACAAGTTGTTGCAGATGAAAATGTTATCTAGAACAAACTATATAAAGTTCAACAGGGATTGTATAATTTTTATTAATTAGAATTCGTATTTATATGATCTAATTAAGAAAAGAAAAGTTTTGTCTGACACCGTAACTTCTCGGCAAAACAAAACGTGTTTCTCCGAGCTCGCTGGATGCGTGTGACAGCTCCATTGCACGTGTGTAGACCAACGCTACAGGTACATCTAGGCCTATGTGTACTGTTTGTTAGGAGACTGGGTGACCGTAATGCTATGGAATCACGATATTTACAACAGTTCCATAATTAGACAGTGCATTTTTTTTTATTAACGTCATTATAAACACTGTTAAACATATTAAATCTAACAGTCGAATATCTTTGGATATGGGGCAACCCATATCTATTCTTGTTGATTTATGGGTATACGTCTAGGGGCTTGTTAAAGACTAAATCTACAATTTTATTTCACAATGAAATGGAAATATAAGGAATCACTGTCTAGTTAGTATATTATGCCAGGGACATCAACGATAGTGGGAAACATGGGATAATTTATGCATAAAGGGCTTCGCCCGTTATGCAAATTATCCCATGTTTCCCACTGTTGTTGATGCCCTGGCATACTATACTAACAAGACAGTGATTCAGTAAGAAAACACCTTACTATAATTTAGTTTGACAAAATATGCAGTCAATATGATGTATTCCTACAAGGGATTTTCCAACTTCTAAGAATAGCACCGATTTCGAAACAAGAGGCCCATGGGCCTTATAGGTCACCTGAGCATTATGCAACAACTTTTCAGTGATTGAATTTGATTCATATTTAAAGCCAGATGCTATGGCATTCACAATTTTGAAAGAGCTGGCAGTCCATTGGTCATCATGACTATACCTTAGCAGTTGCTTAGTTTGGTTACTTAATACCCATAGGCAGGGTAGGGGAACAAAAAATGCATTTCAACTAATCAGTAATATTCAGCAATAATTAGTAGTGTCCCTACCACACATGAACCCCTGACCCTTAGGCCTAGATCCACACATTGCACAATTTTTGAACAGGCATTCTTGCTTTTCAAAAATATTTGATTAATACCAAGGAGCAGGTTTCAAAGAATTCATTATATATTATATTTTCAGTATATACATACAGCTCCTCCCCCCCCCCCCCTCTATGGAACCCCAGACCCTGGGGCTTTGAAATTCCACTTTCTGGAAGATTATCATAACTATATAGGTAGTTCATCTGCTTAATACTCAGGAACAAAGAAGAAAAATTTCAAAGATTTAATGCATTTGCACTATATAATCAATAGAGGCCCGCCCTAACACCAGAACCCCTGACCCTGGGGCTATAAAATTTATCATATTTAAAGAGGCATTCTTGCTCATCATAACCATATAGGTAGTTCATCTGCTTAATACCCAGGAGCGAAGAAGAAATTTTTCAAAGATTTAATGTATTTTCACTATATAATGAGCCCTGCCCTAACACCAGAACCCCTGACCCAGGGGCCAAAAAATTCACAATTTTGGTAGAGGCACTCTTGCTCATCATAACTATGCACTTAGTAAGTTTATTTAATACCAAGAAGCAGAGGAGAAGATTTTCAAAGAATTCATGTATTTTTACTATATAATCAATAGAGCCCCGCCCTAACACCAGAACCCCTGACTCTGGGGCCATAAAATTCACAGTTTTGGTAGAGGCACTCTTGCTCATCATAACTATGCACTTAGTAAGTTTATTTAATACCTAGGAGCAGAGAAGAAGATTTTCAAAGAATTCATGTATTTTCACTATATAATCAATAGAGCCCCGCCCTAACACCAGAATCCCTGACCCTGGGGCCATAAAACTCACAATTTTCATAAAGGCACTCTTGCACATCATAACTATGCACTTATTTAGTTTATTTTATACCTAGGAGCAGAGAAGAAGATTTTCAAAGAATTCATGTATTTTCACTACATAATCAATAGAGCCTTGCCCTAACACCAGAACCCCTGACCCTGGGGCCATAAAATTCATAATTTTGGTAGAGGCACTCTTGCTCATCATAACTCTGCACGTAGTTAGTCTATTCAATACCCAGGAATAAAGAAGAAGATTTTCAAAGAATTCGTGTATTTTCACTATATAATCAATAGAGCCCCACCCTAACACCAGAACCCCTGACCCTGGGGCCATAAATTCACAATTTTGGTAGAGGCACTCTTGCGTATCATAACTATGCACTTAGTAAGTTTATTTAATATCTAGGAGCAGAGAAGAAAATTTTCAAAGAATTCGTGTATTTTCACTATATAATCAATAGAGCCCCGCCCAAACACCAGAATCCCTGACCCTGGGGCCATAAAATTCACAATTTTGGTAGAGGAACTCTTGTTCATCATAACTATGCATTTAGTTAGTTTATTTTATACCTAGGAGCAGAGAAGAAGATTTTCAACGAATTCATGTATTTTCACTACATAATCAATAGAGCCTTGCCCTAACACCAGAACCCCTGACCCTGGGGCCATAAAATTCACAATTTTGGTAGAGGCACTCTTGCTCATCATAACTATGCACTAAGTTGGTTTATTTAAGGCCCAGGAGCAGAAAAAAGATTTTCAAAGAAATAATGCATTTTCACTATATACTTATTTAGCCCACCCTAGCACTAGAACCCCTGACCTCAGGGCCATGAATTTCACAATTTTGGTAGAGGACTCAATGCTGATTACAATCATGCAAACAGTTTGACTGCTTGATGTCCAGGAGTCAAGAAGAAGATTTTTAAAGATTGCATTAATTTTAGTGGTTTTGGCCCCACCCCTCAGGCCCCAGGGGGGCAGGGATCGTGAAATTCACAATTTCTGTTCCCCTTCACCCATAGATGCTTTGTGCCAAATTTGGTTGAAATTGGTTCAGTGGTTGCAGAGAAGAAGCTGAAAATGTTCAAATGTTAACGCACAACGCACGACGACGGACGAAAACGGATGGCAATAGGCCACCTGAGTAAACTCACGAACTAGGTTGAATTCACCAAGCATCGGACATCCTTGTACTTCAACACGTTCTAGCGATATCGCTACCGACGGAAAATGGAGCTTAACACTTAGTGTGTGATTAAAAATATAAATTTAGGACACAATTATATGCCTTTTATTTAGAAAATATCACCAAAAATCGATTTTTTTCTAAATAACTCAGAATTCACCATGGATCGGACATTATTCACCATGCATCGGACAGACGGTATTTCGACCGAAAAAATATCATACCTTTATCACAGTGCTTTAAAATCCTTGATATAGATATACTTTTATATTTTATCTAAGAAATAACCCTCAACTTAAATTTAATTGACGATATCGTTGCACGAATGTGGTACGATTCAAGATGCCTCACTTTGCCTTAGAAATGCTTCAAAATGCTCGTAATGCTGTAATTCGCGCCTTTTCTCATGGGATAAGATAGTCTGGTTTGGAGAAATAAATTGAGTCAGATTCTAGACGTCATATATTGATAACTTGTATTTTGACTGAAAATTTAGAGTTTTTATTTTCTATTTCCGCAAAAAAACAGCTGTCAGTTGGGTTCTGTATGAAAATGGTAGTGATTACCTTTGCGTCGGAAAGTGTCCGATGCATTGTTTATTTGTGTCCGATGTACGGAGAAATAAACATACTAGTAAGAACCAGCTCTAAAAGAATTATACAAACACTGAAGTGAAATTTCTACGTACGCGCATAATTTTCTCGCATGTGGCATTACCGTTGTGTTACTTGTTGTCACGTGTGTTGCTAAGGTTGGGGGTAATAGAACAGATTGTTAACTGCGTCTAAACCAATCTGATTTTAGTATTTAACATGAAAGTATAATAATACATTATGTCAACTCTATATGACATTTACTCACACTACTATTACATTGTGTCAACCTTCCATTATATTATGTAAACTCTTTAATACATTAACTCAAACTAAATTTTGTCAAAGTTCCATTACATTATGTCAACTCTATATGACATTTACTAACACTACTATTACATTGTGTCACCTTCTATTACATTATGTTAACTCTGAATGACATTTACTCACACTACCTTTTCATTGTGTCTACCTTCTACTACATTATGTCAACTCTATATGACATTTACTCACACTACTATTACATTGTGTCAAACTTCCATTACATTTTATTATACTTTCATGTTAAATACTAAAATCTGATTGGTTTAGACGCAGTTAACAATCTGTTCTATAACCTTCAGCCTTAGCAACACTCTTAACAACGGGTAACACAACGGTAATGCCACATGCGTGGAAATTATGCGCGAACGGTTGACCGTAGAATTCTCACAACGTCAGTTGCGCGTTTGAAAGAACCGGAATAAACTTGACGTCAATAAAAGCTTGCGTCCGATGTAGCTTACTTGAAAACAACAAACGACAGATGAAACATGCTTGTGAGTGCAGAAATAACGAAACTTTAGATGATAAAGGACTCGTAGTGTATCAAATAAACAATAAAGAGGTCAGTAAAATCTTTTTCGAAGTAGCGGGGAGTTTGAAAGCTTTCTAAACGTGAACAAAAAGGCGATCGATCATTTGTATTGCTGACATAGTAAATCAAGAAGACATTCAGTATAATAATATAAATGGTGCTTGTTTTGGAGGGTAACAGTTGAAATTGACACCCCTCCGCTGACGCGTCGGTTGACAATGGTTTTCCTATGGGTGTCAATTTCAACTGTAACTAGGGCTGTATCAATATATCGATATATCGATAAGTATCGATATTCAAGAAAAATATCGTATCGAAACGTAACTTCCAATACGTATCGGACAGACATTTTTTCTTCAAATTCTGTTTAAAAGATGGGAATTTCAATTACCCAAACATTATATTTTACTTTTTTGAATCAAAACCTTCAATAATTATATAATTTCTAAGGAAATAACACAGTTTTTATAATTATTACAAAATACAAAGAGAATTTTTTTTAACATGTTAATTTTACTGTCATCAAAAATTTGAATTAAAGTGTTATTTTTTAAGACAATGAGAGAAGAAATATAAATTGGGTAATAAAACACTTAATTGTTATTAAATGTTTGCATTAAAATGATTTAGAAGCTTTTTCTGATGGACTTGTTTCAGAATCCAATATATCGGATAACGATTTAAAAAATATTGTATCGTATCGTATCGAAATTTTTGGCTCAATACACAGCCCTAACTGTAACCCTCCAAAACAGGCACCATTTACATAATGTCAATTCTATATGACATCTTCTCACACTACTTTTGCATTGATCAACCTTCCATTACATTATGTCAACTCTTTATGACATAATCTCACACCACTATTACATTGTGTCAACCTTCCTTTACAGTATGTCAACACTTTATAACATTTACACATACTACAATTATATTTCTTCAATTTGAATTTCGTTATGTTTACTGTTCATGACATTTAATTAAACAACAATTACACTTTGTCAACCTATCATTACATAATGTCAATTCATTTTGATATTAACTCACACTACTATTGAATCGTGTCAACCTTGAATTATATTATGTCAACTCTATATAACATTTACTCACACTACTTTTGCATTGTGTCAACCTTCTATTACATTATGTCAACTATATACGATATTGACTCACACTTCTATGTATTGCATTGCGTGAACTTTCCTTTACGAGGGTTGTCCCAAAATTTCGTAGACTGGGCTCATATCTTTTAAAGAAATTAATGTATCTTTATAAAATTTTCAGGGTGGATAAGGCTAGTTATTGGTAGATAAATTATGAAGTTTTATCATGTTTACTTGAAAACTTTTCGAGTTATATGATTTAAAGTGGTATCGTTCTCTTACACCCGGAGCAATCTGCAACGTCAAAAAATACAAATGTCAACGGTTCAAGTTTTGGAGAAAATATTTCAATTACCAGAATAAAATTCTTAAATTAAACGAAATGGCTATAATTATAAATGTAAAAAATCTTAATTACTATGATATGATCAAACATTTAAAAATGTAAACAAAGTATATGCATGTACAGGTATGAAATAATTATTATTTGAAAACGCTATATTTCTACGGGCTTTTCGTCTGTTTTCTCTTATGGAGTTGCACAACGGACCTCTTTCCCATTTCTTAGTCCTGTCTTTTATTTAAGTTACTGTTATTCACATATACATAGAGAAACCGTTTTAGTCATTTTAAATACTAAGGACAAGAAATAGGTTCCTAGTCTACCAAATATTTATGACTGGGACACTTTTGGAAGAGTTAATTTAGGTTCAAAATATTTGAACATACTTCAATGCGCCATTTTTCAAAAAGTTGGATTTCAACCCAATGTTTATAAAACGTTATAAAATTCATCTTTATCAAGGCACAAACACCAAAATTTGAAGAAATATAGTTAATAAAACAGTATTGAGAATTTTCACTTCCATTCAAAAATCACAGGGTAGTAATCACTTTTCCGTACGATTTTAAATATAATATACCAAATTTTAATAGCAACTTTTGGGTATTGCGCCGCCTTCCTACATCAGACAATGAAATTTGTCTTTTAAATTGGAATAATTTGCTTAGTTACTCCATATTTGTCCATAGATTTATTAGATAGTGTTGGTTTAATCTATATACGAAATTTCATTAATGTATGACTTAGGGTTCCTACAAAACAACGCTTGTCTACGGAATTTTGGGACAACCCTCGTACATAATGTCAACTCTTTATGACATTTACTCACACTACTATTGCATTGTGTCAACCTTCCATTACATTTCGTCAACTCTTTAAGACATTAACTCACACTACTACTGCATTGTGTCAACCTTCCATTATATTATGTCAACTCTTTATGATATTATCCCACACTACTATTGAATCGTGTCAACCTTCCATTACATTATGTCAATTCTTTATGACATTTACACATACTACCATTACATTTGCATCAAGGTTACAGTACAAAATATCATCTCATTATGACATTCTAGTTAAAAGCTTTATACATTGTATAAAAATATAGTTATGTTATTTCAACTCATTATTACGTTAGGTTGATTAAAATTGCATTACCCCAGTTTTCTATTAAATTGCGTCAACTATTTGTGACATTTAGATTTTTACATGATTTAAAGACATAGTCATATTTTGTTAACTAAGTATTGCTTTAGATTGATTGATCATTATGTGATGTAAATATGTGCTATACATAAAGACTAATCTTACGTACCTCAAGTCAACAGGACATAGTATTATGTGAAAAGGATTTTTTAATGTAAACTCATCTATAGCGTTAGGTCCACTATTGAATGTCATCGCTGCCCGATCGTATAAAACTATGGATACATTATGTCACAAACCATTACATAATATCAAAAGTTCATACATAGTGTAAATGGCTCTTTACATTTCGTCAAATCTCTATTTCATGAATTCGCAAAAGCCATTAGTTAGGTTATCATATCTTAAAGTCTTGTTAATTCTTATTTACATTATGTAAAAAATCGTACCATTATATGAACATCAATTTACATGATGTAAATGTAGTGTATATATATATATATATATATATATATATATATATAAAAGCACATTTTACAACAACTCTTAAACTAACATAACTGCCCTAAGTGAAACATATTAATATAGAAAGCACAAAGAAATTCTCTTTTACATTGATACCCACTTCCGCCCCAGCCCGGGGTTGAACTCTCGACCTTCGGAATCTGTCACCTAGCAGTGCAGGAACAGCGCGCTAGACCGCTCGGCTATCTAGGCAAGTCAGAAACCTTAAGTTCGATACCGATGGAATTCTCGCGGCGCTGCCCTACACTACACGGTCATTGAGAATAGAAGTGAGATATAGTTATTTTAACATTAGTTTTCGAAGGTCGAGAGTTCAACCTCGGGCTGGGGCGGAAGTGGGTATCCATGTATCCATGTAAAAGTGAATTTCTTTGTGCTCTCTCTCTCTCTCTCTCTCTCTCTCTCTCTCTCTCTCCCTCTCTCTCTCTCTCTCTCTATATATATATATATATATAATATCAACATTGTATTACATTAGGTAGATGTTTTCATAAATAATATAGACGCTCTTTATATTGCGTTGGTAGTACATTTATGTGATGCTAAAATATTAAATACACTACGTCAATATTTTATAACGTGATATGAATATATGTCTTATATGTATATATGCCAATCCTCCATTCCATAATATGAAATTATCTTCTCATGCTAAAAAACCATCTTAGTTTTTATTAACTGATGTGAAAAGCTCATTCATACTGTGCGCACTCTTCTGCATTATGTCGATTCACTACATGTATTACGTTATGCGAACACGGGTATCCTTGGCCTTTATATGAGCAAAACGTATTTTCCGCGTTCCGCAAGCACTAAATTTGCGGGAGAGAAAAGTGTCGTAGATGAAATTCTCAGCGATTTGGGAATGGCATCTTTAATTAAAAACTTTAGGCGACAAATGATTGACAATCTTGAAACGTGCAAAGCCTTACCACTGCGACTGTGAATTAAAGTCACGTCGAAATTCAGTGGCGTTTACTTTAACTTGATAATTAAATAAATCAAATATTATGAGTCTTGCAGCAATTTTTTTCCCTTTTATCTAGTTTTTTTTTTTTTTTTTTTTTTGATAAAAGTCTTAAATTACTGATCTTACTAAGAACATTGTCATAAGTTTTAATGCCCCCGTAAACGAAGTTTCGGGGGTATATAGTTTTTGTTGTGTCCGTCCGCCTGTCTGTCTGTCTCCCTGTTTGTCTGTTTGTCCGCAAAAACTTTAACCTTGCTCATAACTTCTGATTTAGTGGAGCAATGACTTTCATATTTCATATGTGTATTTCGTGTGACAAGACCTTTCTTTGGGTATCAACAAATTCGACCTTTTGACCTTGACCTTGGAGCTTGACCCACTTTTACATGATTTCATGTAAAGATAAGTTTTATTATAAAATATGGAACACCGGGACTGTCTTATATGAGGATTGAACATTATATGCAGTGTTTCCTTCATTATATGCGGTACTATTTTAATTATATGAAGTAGTTTATTATATCGTGTACAACCTCCATTATATGCAGTACTTTTTTCACTATATGATGCATATCACAGGTACTTGTGGACAGGACCCCCCCCCCCCCCCTCCCCCACCTCCGTTATTAAACCCGGGGCTTATTTGACAATTTTTTCACAATTTATATTTTGTACACTTATTCAACATGTTTGCAATAGGAACAAATCGTCAAAACCCTAAAATAATCGCTCCACAAAAAAATACCCCACTTTACTCAGCAGCCTAAAAACCTTTTGGGAGATGGTTGATGGTGTCATATAGATGTGCAGTAAGGTTTTGGAATTTTGATTTTGCCCCTGGGAGTCAAAAGGGGGTCGAAAAATGACGTTTTTTATTCAAAAAGGCCCGTCTTCCCTGAACTCCTTCTAGATTTTACTCAGCAGCCTAATCATCTTTTGGGAGATGGTTGGTCGTGTCTTGTAGATGTGCAGTATATTTTCGGAATTTTGATTTTGCCCCGGGAGGTCAAATGGGGGTCGAAAAATGACGTTTTTTAATGCAAAAAGGCCTATCTTCCCTGAACTCCTTCTACATTTTACTCAGCAGCTGATCATCCTTTGTGAGATTGTTGGTGGTGTCATGTAGATGTGCAGTAAGGTTTTGGAAGTTTGATTTTGCCCCGGGGGGTCAAATTGGGGTCGAAAAATGACGTTTTTTAAGCAAAAGCTCTGTCTTCTCTGAACTCCCTCTACATTTTACTCAGCAGCCTAATCATCTTTTGGGAGATGGTTGGTGGTGTCATGTAGATGTGCAGTAAGGTTTCGGAATTTTGATTTTGCCTCAGGGGATAAATGGGGGTCAAAAAATGATGTTTTTTAATGCAAAAAGCCCCATCTTCTCAGAACTCCTTCTACATTTTACTCAGTAGCCTGATCATCTTTTAGGAGTTAAATATTTTGAAAATAGGTAAAACATCACCATCATAGGGTAAAAAATCATAGCATGGTGGGAAACATCTTGAATTCTTGGGAGTAATGTACATGTCAAATGTGAAAGTTATATCTCTTCTCAATGAAAATTTATAAGCAAATGCAACATTTTGAAAAGTATGTTAAGTTTGTTGTGAAAACATCTCTCTCGGAAATTTTTCCCTCATATGGAGACACCGCCACTTAAAAATAATGAAGACAAGATGTGTTTGTTAAACACTGATGCCCACGTGCACGTACGGCAGCTTATGGTGAAGGTTGAAGTTTCTCAAATGTATGTCAAACTTATAGGTCAAGGTCAAAGGGTTAAAATTGTTGGTATCAAAAGAAAGTCTTGTAACAAGGAATACACGTGTGAAATACAAAGAAATCCCTAGTACTTCCTGTTTAAAAGTTAATTGCCAATATTAATTTTTTAAGGCTCATTGATACTCTGATAAGAGAGATAACTCTTAATGACATAAATGTCCATTATTCCTTTATAGATTTGACAAGGTGAAGTCTTTTTTTTCAAATTTTCCCCGCAAGCTATGCTATAATTGTTTGTATTTTATTTATAAAATACATTTCTTTTGGAAAATTGTTAAAGTTCAAGCAACATTTTATATGAGTGAGCAGAGGGTGTCAACTCTAGGGCCAAGGTCAACATATTTATACCTTTTGAAAGTTCACAATGAATACACATGTTAAGCATGAAGCCCTGGCACCTACTGATCAAAATTTAAGCCAAACTACTGATCAAATTTATGCAGACAAACAGACAGACATTATTATTTATAAACACAAAAAACAAAATATACATTTATATAAAGTCAAATGGAAAAAAGTTCTATTTTGAAGTCACAAGTTCAATTGCAATTTCAGGGAGAGGGAGTGGCTAGGAAGATTGCCCTCCCCCCCCCCCCCCCCCCCCCCCCCCCTGGAGTTTGTTTTGTTTTGTTATTTATATAAGACTATATACTGATGCAAATAAAAAATGACTTTGGACATCATCCCCCTTAAAAAACATTGACCCCACGACCCCACTATCAATTGTTTTTATTTTGTTTTCAGTTTTTTTCTTTGCTTGTGAGAAAATTCTGGGCTGGCATTTTTTTGACTAATGTGTAACCCTCCTCCCCCCCTCCTGAAAAAAAATCTGGATCTGCACCAGTAACTGAATGTCACATCGACAACGGGAGATAACTTCACAATGTGAAACTGAAAACTGTGGCATGCGATGATCTTTGAACTTTAATCTCTAGTGTTATGGTTCAGAATTACCCGAAATGCCAGCAAACATCAATAACACAATTTAAACTTAATAATAATTTATTTACAGTAATATATAATAAATATATCAAACATAAAGTAAAAACTTAGCAAGAATCTAAAAATACATACATCAGAGTGTCCGTTGCTGCACACAATGTCCCAGTGAAAATATATCCCAGTTATATCTCAATAGTGCTTATACGACGAAGTATGATTCGAATTCACAGGGTATTTATACAGTAATATAAATCTAGAATATTCTAAAAATTGTTTAAACATGATATTACTGGAACAATCTGGACATACACAAAATTTAAGAATGTTCTAGATAAAATGACCAAACATGTTGACCACTCTGGAATGTTCAAGAAACTTAATGTTACTAAAATATATATGATGAAACAATACACATCTCACAACACCTCCCCCCTTAAAAAGTTTGAATGTCAATGAAAAACTTTAATTGTAAAACATGTACATTAATACAAAATCTAGTATGTTTACGATACTCTTGACAAGGCGTCTGCAATAACATTGTCTTTGCCTTTTATATGCTTAATTGTTATGTTGTATTCTTGTAACAACAAACTCCATCTAGTCAGTCTTTGATTCTTGTTTGACAATTTATGCAAAAATGTCAGGGGGTTTTGATCCGTATATACAAGAATTGGATGCAAAGTAACATTCAGATAAACATCAAAATGCTGTAAGGCTAACAACAAAGCAAGGCATTCCTTTTAAATGGTGGAATACTTTTGTTGACATTTTGTAAGTTTCTTTGAAAAATAAGAAACAACTCTATCTACCTTATCACTATGTTCTTGAAACAAAGCTGCCCCGATTCCAACATCACTAGCATCAACAGTAAGCTTAAATTGCTTAGAAAAATCTGGAGTTGACAGAACTGGGTTGCTCATAAGGACAGATTTGATTTTATGAAAGGATTTTTCACAGTCCTTTGTCCATTCAAAGTTAACCCTCTTTTGTAAAAGATTTGTAAGTGGACTAACAACTGAGGAAAAATTTGGACAAAATTTTCTGTAAAACCCAGCCATGCCCAAAAACCTCATTAATTCTTTCTTGTTTGTAGGAATCAGGAACTTTGCAATAGCTTCCACTTTAGCCATAATGGGTGTAACATAACCTTGACCTACTTTATGACCTAAATACTCTACATAAGCATGACAAAATTCACTCTTCTCAAGATTCACAGTTAAGTTTGCTTTAGCTAAAATGTCAAATAAAGCACGCATGATTCGGAGATGTTCGTCCCATGTGTTGCTGTATATGACGACATCATCAATGTAGGCCTCGCATCCCTCAAGGTCTTGAAGAAGGGAGTGAATCATTCTTTGGAATGTAGCCGGTGCGTTTTTCATGCCAAAAGGCATTACTTTATACTGTTAAAGTCCATCAGGTGTAGCAAAAGCAGATATTTCTTTTGCTCTTTCTGTTAACGGTACTTGCCAGTAGCCTTTCAACAGGTCAAATTTACTGACCAATTTCGCGTTTCCAATGTTGTCAATACAGTCATCGATTCTAGGTATTGGATATGAATCAGTTTTGGTAACAGAATTCACCTTTCTAAAGTCTGTACATAATCGGTACGAACCGTCCTGTTTTGGTACAAGAATACACGGTGAGCTCCAATCACTTTTACTAGGTGCAACAATGTCATTGTCCAACATGTACTGCACTTCCCTTCTTAGGTACTGCAATTTTATTGGATTCAGACGGTACGGATGTTGTTTGATAGGCAGAACGTCACTCACTATGACATCATGACAAGCTGCATTAGTTTTCTTTGGAACATCCGAAAAGATTTGATGATACTCATTCATCAAGTTTTTAACTTGTTCTTTTTGGTGAATGTTCAAATGTCAAAGTTTGGCATCAAAATCAGCCAAAATTTCTGAGTTTTTCAAGCGGACACTCTGATTACAATATTTCTTTACTCGTATCACTTTCAATACAATTTTGAACAGTCTTAGCATTGGCTAAAGTGGAAACTGGTTTTACAGAATTTCGGTCACACCTTTCAAAATACTCTTTTAACATGTTAATGTGACAAACCCATTTCTCTTTACGTCGACCTGGTGTCTTAACTACATAGTTTACATCACTGATCTTGCTTTCAATTTCATAAGGGCCATAAAATCTGGCCTGTAAAGGATGACCAGGAATAGGTAAAAATACAAGAACCTTATCACCTGGCTTAAACACCCTATTTCTGGCATCTTTGTCATACCACATTTTCATTTTCATCTGAGAATTCTTCAAATTTTCTTGTGCTAATTTACAAGCATTGTAAAGTTTTTCTTTGAAATCAGACATAATCTAAAAGATTAAGATCACTAGTCTCAGCCAGCCACTTTTCCTTCAACAATTTCAAAGGACCCCTAACCGTATGACCAAACACCAATTCAAAAGGACTAAACCCAAGAGACTCCTGGACTGCCTCTCGTGCAGCAAATAGTACAAGATGAACCCCTTCATCCCAGTCTTTCTCATACTGGTAACAATAGGTCTTCAGCATTGTTTTTAGGGTTTGATGAAAACGTTCTAGCGCTCCCTGGGACTCAGGATGATAAGCAGTTGATCTATATTGCCTTATACCCAACTCATGCATGACTCGCTGGAACAACTCAGACATAAAATTTGACCCTTGATCCAACTGAATTGCCTTAGGTGCTCCTACAAAACTGAAAAACTTGGTTAGGGCCTTAACTATGCTCTTTGCCTTTATATTCCTAAGAGGTATGGCTTCAGGAAATCGAGTGGATGTACACATAATGGTAAGTAAATACTGGTTTCCAGATCTGGTCCTAGGCAAAGGTCCTACACAATCCACCAACACTCGACTAAACGGTTCTTCAAAAGCTGGAATGGGTTGGAGAGGAGCAGATGGTATCTTCTGATTTGGTTTACCTACCATCTGACAGACATGGCATGACTTGCAAAACTTCAAAACATCCTTTCTTAGCTTAGGCCAATAAAAATGACTCAAAATCCTATTATGTCTTATTGATACCTAAATGACCAGCCATAGGTGTATCGTGAGCTAAACTCATGACATCTCGACGATAAGCAGCTGGGACCACTATCTGGTGAACAACACGCCACACTTCATCTGGAGAAGCGTCAGGTGGTCGCCATTTTCGCATAAAGATGCCATCTTTCATATAGAAGCATTCTCCAACTTTAGTAGCCTCTTCTGTTGGAAGTGCCCTCTTACTAAGTTGAATGATATCAGGGTCTTTATGTTGTTCAGAGAGTAAAAGTTCTCGGCTGAGGATGTCCTTGCCTTGGCTAACTAGTGGATGCAACTCATCATCCTCACCACCAAATTTTGGTAAAAGTTCTTTCTTTTTTTGCTTCTTGATATTGTGTGGTTCCATGCTTGTCTGAGTGCCATCAAGGTCAGATAAGAAAGTGTCATTCAAATCAATATCAACAGAGGAATTCGTCTCGTCAAAGGCTTGAGTATGGTCTGCCTCCATTTCTCGTCTTCTGGCCATCGCTCTAGTAACAGCACAGGCTGGATAAATGTCATCATCTTCATCATCGCACATGACATTGGAAGTGATTTTCTCACAAACTATAGGATCAGGTACAACCTTCCCACCAGCTAAATCGTTGCCTAACAACAAAGAAATGCCTGGAACGGGAAGAGTAGGTCGAACACCTACGATAACAGGTCCAGTAACTAAATCTGACTTCAAACTAATTCTATGCAGGGGAACATCAATGACGCCTAGCTCCACACCCTGTAATAAAACTGACCCACCAGTAGAAGTCTGCTCAGACAAAGGAAGCACGCCCTCTAACAATAACGTCTGTGCAGCACCAGTATCTCTCAAAATCTGGACAGGTTTTATTTCACTAGAGTCACCGAGTGAAACAAATCCCTGAGACATAAAGGGCTTATAATCCTCCATAGAATCAATAGAACTGGACTGTGAACCCTGGACATCAGGAGTGTCAGAACAAATCGAAACTAAGGCTTCTCTATCACCTCTTACTTCCGCACAAGCGTGTGGTTGAGTTTTATCAAAATCATTTTTTCTCTTAAGTTTAAAGCATTCATTGATCAGATGACCTTTTTTCTTACAATAACTACAAGTAGGAAGCGACCCTATTCCAGACGATCCTTCAACACGTCCTGGACCGGACTTAAAAACACCTTGGGATGGAGACTGGGAACTTGTGGAAGACTGAGACCCTGAACCACTCTTTTTATATGTCTGAATTGGTAGAATTACTGCTAGTCTGAGATCTTGATACAAAATTCTTTTTATGAGACAGAGCATAAGTATCAGATATGACTGCTGCCTCTTCAAGAGTTTTCACATTCTTATCTTCTAATTGTGTTTTCAAACCTTGAGAAACACATTCCTTAAACTCTTCTACCAGGATGACTTGGCGCAAATTAGCAAAAGTTTTATCAAGTTTCTTAGATCTAAACCAGTGATCTAATAAATCTTCTTTCTCTCGTGAAAATTCAACAAATGTTTGATTATCAAACTTCCTATACTTTCTGAATTTTTGTCTATATGCTTCAGGTACTAATTCATATGCTTTTAATATTGCTGCTTTGACCTTCTCATAGTCTGAACTTTCAGCTACTCCTAGTGCAGAGTATACCTCAGTTGCTTTGCTAACCAGTACACTTTGTAACATTGTTGACCAAACGTGTTGTGGCCATTTAAGATTCTCTGCGACTTTTTCGAATTGGGGAAAATATTTGTCTACAGATTTTTCTTGAAATTTCGGAACTAACCTAATATTTTTTGCTGCGTCAAATTCATTCTTGACAAATGACGGTTCTGGTTGGTGCTGTAATCTTAATTTCTCTAACTCAAAGTGCTCTTGTCTTTCTAATTTGTCTAATTCAAATTTTCGTTCACGCTCTCGTTCTTCTCTTTCTAATTTGTCTAATTCAAATTTTCGTTCACGCTCTCGTTCTTCTCTTTTTAATTTTTCTCTTTCAAATCGCATTTTCTCTAACTCTAATTGAAACTGATATTCTGCCATTTTATAAGAGCCTAACTCTGATTTAACTGTATATTTTGGAAGATCGTTTTTTTCAAAGATGTTTTCTTCTACTAGTTTGTTTGCAACCTTAATTTTAATGTCTTGCTTTCTCTGAGAGGATTTAACATCTAACCCAAACTGCAAACCTAATGCAATCAAGTCATCCTTTTTTTAACGTATCAAAAACCTGCAGCTGAACACTCGGTGAACTAAGAAAGTCTGTGACCGAAAATACCATGTTGATTTTTGCTGGCTTATAATCAAACTAAAGGTTCAATAAACAAAATTCTGACAATAAACTGCAAAAGTGCAAGAAATTCTTTATCCCGGACGAGCCCCCAATTCTGTTATGGGTCAGAATTACCCGAAATGCCAGCAAAGATCAATAACACAATTTAAACTTAATAATAATTTATTTACAGTAATATATAATAAATATATCAAACATAAAGTAAAAACTTAGCAAGAATCTAAAAATACATACATCAGAGTGTCCGTTGCTGCACACAATGTCACAGTGAAAATATATCCCAGTTATATTTCAATAGTGCTTATACGACGAAGTATCTCTATGCATCGAATTGACAGGGTATTTATATAATAATATAAATCTAGAATATTCTAGAAATTGTTGAAACATGATATTACTGGAACAATCTGGACATACACAAAATTTAAGAATGTTCTAGATAAAATGACCAAACATGTTGACCACTCTGGAATGTTCAAGAAACTTAATGTTACTAAAATATATATGATGAAACAATACACATCTCACAACACTAGCTTATCTTGTATTTTGGTTTATTTTACCCCAATCTATACTTAAACTTGTACTTACCGACTGTCATAGGCCATGTCAACTTCATGAAATATAATCTAATTATAACACAGAATGATTTTTTTTTTCAATACACATCACACTGCAGCATGTGCATGTTCCCATTCGGCAAACCTTGGCTGATTCCGTTGCCTAAATCAGATGAAGTACGAATCGGCCGAGGTGTGCCGAGTAGTGCTTAACTTAAAATATGATAATGGGTGACGCAACCCAATGTAATGTAGAAATTTTCAAAAGGTGTTATATATAGTTCAAGAACAAAATATAAATTAATTCATAACAAACTATGTTTTAACATAACTTACATGTGTATCCTAAAAAATGTACGTTTCGTGAGAGTGTGATTGTGTGTTGTGTTTTTTTTTTTTTTTGGGGGGGGGGGGGGGGGGGAAGGGCATTATTAACTTTAAAAAGGTACCAATATGCGCAAAACATTTTTTTTAAATCTAATTCACACATAGGCTCTAAACCGGGGGGGGGGGGCAAGAGGGGCTTATAACCCCCCGCCCCAACTTTTTTTTGCAAAAATAGACTTTTCTATGTAGATAAAATTTGGTTTTACGTTTTTTTGTTGGTTTAGCCCCCCCCCCCCTTTCAGTTAGCCCATGAGCCTCTGAGTCATAGGTCTCATAGTCACAGGGTC
Organism: Saccostrea cuccullata; assembly: GCF_032062105.1. Lineage (NCBI taxonomy): Eukaryota > Metazoa > Mollusca > Bivalvia > Ostreida > Ostreidae > Saccostrea > Saccostrea cuccullata. The sequence goes on along the minus strand of NW_026923740.1, from coordinate 22,511 downwards.
TGAGAATGTAATACCCAATGTGACGAATACATGTACTGTATAAATTAAGAAAGTCGTAGTAACGAGATAAAAAGTCGTTATTACGAGATTAAAAGTCGTTATTAGGACTTTAGAAAGTCGTCATAACGAGATAAAAAGTCGTTATTACGAGATTAAAAGTCGTTATTACGACTTTAGAAAGTCGTAATAACGAGATAAAAAGTCGTTATTTCGACTTTAGAAAGTCGTTATTACGAGATAAAAAGTCGTTATTACGATTTTAGAAAGTCGTTATTACGATTTTAGAAAGTCGTTATAACGAGATAAAAAGTCGTTATTACGAGATAAAAAAGTCGTTATTACGACTTAATTTTTTTTATTCATTTTCTAATTTGACCCTTGTAGGCTTTCGTAACATAAAATTAAAACAGTTTTGAGAAAAAATAATTTATTCTCGGTAAGGTCAGGGTGACTTTTTTTGTGTGTGTTTTTTTTTTTTTATTTATTTATTTTTTGCATGAGTTTAGCCGAAAGAGGGGGGAGGGGTATTTAACATTTAACATTAATAAAGAAACCTGTTTTGCTTTATTTTCAAAAAGTGTTGTTCATTATAACTATGCTTAATTTAGTCATATGCAAGGTCATGGCTATAACACCCCTAATACCTTGAAAAAACGCTAGTTTCTATCGATATATTATCCATGTACAGAGGTCAATCGCAACATCTCGGGCCTTTCCGACTAGCGGAAACGACCTCGAATGTATATGGTAGCCGCTATGACAACCCTCCTTTTTCACGATCTTGGAAATAAATGCATGGAGACCTTTTATCTGTGGAATATGGAGATTGATTTTATTCAATGAAATGATATTACCTAAAGTATACCATAGAAGGGACATCTAACTCCGTCTATCCTATATTTGAATAAACAGGAAATGTATAAATTTTTAACATCCGGTGATGTTAATACATTCGAGGTTGTTTTTCCGACCTCTGACGGAAAGACCCGAGATGATGCGATTGGTACAGAGGTTAAATCGATAGCCAAAAGCTGTATGAAATACTAGCTGTAGATCTGTAGCGTTATGGTTTTATATACTTGTCTTTGACCATAACGCTACAGATCCCGTAATGCAAAAAAGGTGCAATTTACGGCGCAATATTTTTTGCGCGCTTTTGGGGAGAATTTCTCCACTTTCTAGCATTGGTTAATCAACTACCTTTCACTCCCTAATTCTAGACACATTCTGTAGCCAATATTTATGTTTTATCCACCTCCCAACCATTTATAATTGTCTCTAAAGACAATAAACTCGCTTGAAGTGAATTTTTAGCAATCTAACATATAATTTTAGTCAAGTGAGTTTATCACTTGTAGAGACGACTATAAAGGGTAGGTAGATGGATAAAATATATAGATTAGTTAAATAATGTGTCTAGAATTAGGGTGTGAAAGGTAGCTTATTGACCGATGCTGGAAAGTGGAGAAATTCTCCCAAAAGTGCGCAAAAAATATTGCGCCGTAAATTGCACTTCTTTGCATTATGGGATCTGTAGCGTTATGGCCAAAGACACGTATATAAAACCATAACGCTACAGATCTGCAGCTATATGAAATACTTGTTAACGTTGTAAATAAAATGATTATTATTTTACTTGCATATTTTGTTCATCTTTATACATGAAAAGCAAGTAGAGCAAGTCATTTTTTTTATTGATGCACCGATACATATTATTGCGCTGTGTGGTTAGGTCACGTATTGACCTCTGACCTCAGACAAACTTCATACAGAATTGAAGATATTTGTTCTCCGTATGTTTATAAAACAGAGAGATACCACAAATGTATATATTTGTTAATGATAGCCCACCTGGCCCCGGAATTGAGATCTTCGAAAATTTCGTCTATTTATACTGCCATTTAGGTTTGCAAGATAATTCGGTCCAATGCGCTTCGTGCAGAAGTAACTATGAGTATACTTGATTGAGGAGTAAGGAATTTTTGGAAATCGGCTTTTTCAATTGAGGTAAAAAATTTAGAAGAACTAAGAGCAACTTTTTGTGCGCAGTAAATATACAGTTTTTTCAATGGGTGGCACTGTAGCTCTCCGGCCTGTCAATATATTTTTTCGGAGAGCTACGAGGGGTGATCAAAAAGTTCGCGAACTATCTCTATATCTACAAAACCACAATTCATATTAGAATGAAATTCTGTAAACACATAGCCATACACAAGGTCTATAAATAGCATATGCTGAATAAAGTTTTTCTCCTTGTTTGTGACGTCACAATGTGAAAATGACGTCACTATATAGGTCACTTGTGACGAAAAATGGTTGATATATCAGAATATATTACGTCATAATCGGTGGTGATATACATGTTAAACGTTAAAATCAACAATTCTTGTGTAATTTAATTCTAAATTCTAAAATTGTTTTTTAAACATTTAATTTTAGAAATTATTATGAATAAAGTTTGTAAAGATCTTGCCATCATTCAGATATTGTGAAATTGCCCAATCCACACATTTGTTTCTCTTTAGTATGTGACGTCATAGACGTAGTGTTTGAATTCTCAGTGCAGCGAGATGAGTACACACACCTATCATAATCAGTTTTATTTCATAATAAACAGGTCAAATTCAATGTATCGTGATAAATTTCTGAAGCAGATTTTTAAAATTAATATTTTATCGTGTTTACTAACAGAGCTTCTCTCTATTTAGATAATTTTGAATGTTTATATTTTCGTGTGACGTCACAGTTGATTTCCCGCACTCGGAAAATACAAACGTGAAGCGTTTTAATCATGCTTACGTGGGTAATTCAACGATGTCCTGTGCGATATTGAGGTAAGCTTCACCCTGTGATATTTATGCAGTAAATAATTACGATGAAGGACTGACATTCAATCGTAAATTTAGAAATATTTATTGACAGAATTTTTTCCAAATGAGGACTTTGTCGTTGAAGCTACCTTGAAAAATGGAGAAATTATTCCACCCAAATACTATATAAAATTAAAACAATTGCTTTCAGATAATTTAAACACTATGAATATTTTGAAGTATTTTAGTATATAGAGTTGTCTATCATATTTATCGTTTGTGCGTAAAAATTTGCATTATGGACTCCGTTATGGGCCCATATACACGAAGTATCAAAACTCCATACAAACTCTAAACAGGGCGGTATTTGTGGGGCGATGTCTTTTAAATAAGTCAAGAAATCCCATGACAGGACCGTTTTAAAATGTTAAGTACATATTAAATTAGTAATATAAAAAATACGAAAAAAATTCATTGACAGGAATTTTTTCAGCTAAAGGTCCTGTTCCTCCTTAAGACCTCTATGCCTGTATTTTTTCTAAATGTTTTTTTTTTTCAATTTTGCATATTTAATGCATTTGCATGCATGTGGTTTGAATCAGTGAAAATAACAATTATTTAAATCATGACTATTGGGTGTACCTTGATTTCCCATCGCGTAGCAGGTCGATGCTTCAACAGGGATGGTCTTAACCACTGACGAGTAAGGTCGTACCGTAGCCTCTGAGTTGTTCTCAACATCATAGAAAACTCACTAACTGCAACAAAAAGATTGTCCAAGGGAGATAGCTCAACTGTAAAGGTTATTGGAAATGTTAAATTAAAAAGTGCTACATCTAAATTTTCTCTCATTTCAGTATTTGATTTTCAAGACATTTATTGTTGAAAATCAGTCTGAAAAAAATTCGAAAAACAATTATAGTTAGCTAATACAGACTGGAAGTAACTGTTTGTTCCTTTTTTAAACAATACACGCTAGGTAAAGAAAGAAGTTCTGACTGAACAATCTATCGAAGTGTAAATCTTTTCATGATTCGTTCTAGTCCAATCAAAACACAGAGAAGCAATAAATAAAATTAAGATTGGAATTATTTTTTAAATGTTTTTAGTAAAATTTAAATCTTGTTGTACATGTACTTAGCTAGAAGTATATATTGGTTATTGGCAAAATATATACTGTTTAAGGAAAATAATAATTATTAAATCTCAAAGAATACTTCAAAGCAATTTTATAATTTATTCATTGTATTGTAGCTTATCTGTTTCAGACTCCTATCTTCAATAGTTTCTGAGAACATAGAGTGGAAATTATAGATGTGGGAAAAAATAAAAATTCTTAATAATTCCTGACAGCAAGTATTTTTTTCATATTCAGGAAAAGCTATAAGAGATATCAGCAATGCATGTTCTATTTGAAAATTGTGCAACAAATATATTTAATAGAAATTGTCATTCTTATACAGTATTCTGGGTCTTATATTTCCTTCAATTATTATAATTATAATACATAGTGAAAACCGCTTTTACTATTATTGCAAGTCATCATGGATCACTTCTAATTTTATATCATGCTAATACGCATAGATATCTATTGAAATATTCAAGAAAATCCCGTTTCTCTCTAATAGTATCTTGTTTGTTTTGTTTTTACTTTTACACGGTACTAATGTTAAAATTTTACTAAACCCTAACTAAGACGTTCCGAAATCATGAATCATATTAAGATGCATGAAACATATGGAGATAACGAACAGTATTCAAGATAAAAAGTCCATTAAACAATACAAAATAGAAGCAGAGCAAACACGGATCTCCAAAACATCGGAGATGAGATCAGGTGCCATGGAGGAGTGAGCATCCCCTGCCGACCGATCACACCCGCCCTGTGCTCTTTTTCATGATCGGGAAATAACGGAAATATCCGTCGTCGATTCAGTATATAAACAATGGACTAACAATTTGTATGAAAAATGTCAGTCAGCATTTGACTCAATGATAAAATTGTATTTGCTGACAAGGTCATTGTATCGACCATAGAATAGGATATATCGTATCGACTTAAGAATGATTACCATTGTTAATTAACAATACGTCGACTATATATCGAAATGTCGAGTGTTTTCTTTTTTTTCACGTAGAAGATTTTGCACAAATTCTGCTTTATATGAATACAAAAAGGGGTATGCTAATAACGGGGCGCAATTGGCGCAATTGGTACCCATGGGAATTTCAATAGACTGTTGGAAGACCTGGTTTCTAAAAACAACATAGATATTGTCAGTCAGAAACACAAGTATCTTTTTGATGTCAACTTCAGAATATATGTACTTGTGTGTACAATCAGAATATTTTTTACAAAATAATTTTGCAAATGACCAATTACAAGGTGAGTAAATTTACGAGTTCTATTTTTATTGAAAAAGCAGCTGACAAGGATATCAACAAGCTAATTCAGAGAATTTGTGTCCCCCGCTTAGAGAAAAAGTAAACCATGCGCAGTTCGGGCGGAAGGTTGGGGGGTCGGATCTCCCTGACTGAATTTGTAGAATTATTAATGTATACTGAAGCAAATAAAATATGCCAATATGGAAATCAAGATTTGATTGCTTATTCTTTATTATGTGTTTAGAAGATTCTTTTATATGGATGATTCTTCACACTGTATTGATGATTTATGAGTTTGTACAAGCGAGACCTCATAAATTTTTCATTTTACTTGCTGAATACTATCATTTAGTAAAAAAAAAAATTATTTCAGAGTAAAAGAAAAAAATAGATCATCTGGAATTCAAACCTGGGACATCTCACACGTGAAGCGAGAGACATACCACTAGACCACGGAACCGCTTGCAACTTGCGAAAATTATATGCAACAAGCTTACACAGAGAATTTGTGTCCCCCGCTTAGGGAAAAAGTAAACCATGCGCAGTTCGGGGGTTGGTAGGGGGGTCGAATCCCCTTGACTGAGTTTGTAGAATTATTAAATGTATACTGAAGCAAATAAAATATGCCAATATGGATATAAAGGTTTGATTGATTATTCTTTATTATGTGTGTAGAAGATTCTATTTATATGGAATATTTATTTAGTAAAAAAAAAGTATTTCGAAAAAAAACTGGAACATCCGGGATGCGAACCCTGGCCCTCTCGCATGTGAAGCGAGAGACATATCACTAGACCACGGAGCCGCTTTAATATGGCGCAAATTATAAAGAAACATTAAGTCACATACATTTATATATTCACGTTCGATATATTGTCAAAATTTAACACAATGCATGGTGTCTAATTTAACCTTTATTAAACAGTTCTAATAGATGTTATAAGAATATAAAGTCCGCCGAGAACCAGTTTTATACGTTATAACTCTCCTTCATGCCCCTTGTGCTAAAAATAGCGACATGTAATACAATAAATACTAATAAAACAAACAGGCGGGACACTTTGAGAGGAAAGAGAGAGGTCCTAGGAACTTGAGGAAAGGAGAGGAAAGAAAGGAGAGGTCCTTGGTATAAAATTACATTGCAAAAGCTCAAATTCCTCTTGAAATATCGCCCGAAAACAATAGTGTTACAAACAAACAGAATGTATGCATTTATGACCTTGAACTGTGACCTAAAAATCAATAGGGGTCTTCCTTAAGCCACAGTGAGTTGTTATGTAAAATTTCATTGCAAAAGCTCAAAGGGTTCTTGAGATATCGCGCGGAAACGAAAGTGTTATAACAGACAGAATTTGCGAATTTATTACCTTGACCTTTGACCTTTTGACCTCAAAATCAAATGGGGTCTTATTTAGTCCATAGGGAGTTGCTAAGTAAAATTTCATTGCAAAAGCTCAAAGGGTTCTAGAGATATCGTGTGGAAACGAAAGCGTTACAGACAGACAGAAAGACGGACGGACGGACAGACGGACGAACGGACAGACCCAAATTAATATCCCCCACTTTTCAAGCGGGGGACAATAATATATTCCGTTTTCCGTTCCGTTCCGCTTTCCGTTCCGTTTTCCGTTCCGCGTTTTAGCAACAACCTGCAATTTTCACGGCGATTTAAAAAAAAATTACAACGCCGTATGCCTCCGTGTGGACGCAGCTTGGTGTGACAAGGCCTTAAGGTAAGACGACATGCCCTTCAAAAAATATAATTTTTCCGAAGAATTTGTCATTGAAGTAAAGGTAATTGATTAAGTATCGTAAAAAAAATTTAAGGGTATACCTTACCAGGCATTTGGACAAGATACTACAGGGTCATATTTTTATATAACCGGGTTATCTTCTGATTGGCGTTTATCACAATTTTTGGTGTACTTATGTTAAAAAATATTTTGAAAACAATGTAGAGATCAGAAGAGAATTACAAATTTGAATGATTTTTTGTAAAATACCAAGAGATAGAAAACATAAATCTTAGGAACTTGTCGTCTGACCTTAAATGAGAATAAAGTATGGGACTTACTTTTTGTCATATCTTAAATATTTAAAGACCATTTTGAAGTAAACGATACGAGGGGTGATTAAAAAGTTTGCGACCTATCTCTATATTTACCAAACTACAATTCAGATCAGAATGAAATTTTGCACACCTTTTGTCATGCACATGTTCTATAAATAGCATATGAAAAATAATGATTTTCTCCATAATTGTGACGTCACAATGTGAAAATGACGTCAATATGTAGGTGCCTCGAGACGAAAAAATGGTTGTAACAGTCTTACTCGATCACCGAAAGGCTTATAAAGTTTAACGAATAACTTGGGAATTCCTTTGAAATGAAGTGTCTTATAATATTTGTACAAGGTATATGAAGACAGTAGAATTTCTAGACTTTTAATTCTAAACTGGATCGACTGTTAAAGTAAAGGGAGGGAAATGGTTAACAATGACGTTTGTTTTGAACCCAGCGAAGGCAAGCTGGGAAAGAAATGTGTCCCTTGTTGGGCAATTTGTTATGAAAGATCGCAAAGTTTCAAATACTGAAATAGAAAAAAAAGTTGTATGTCTTAACAATGATATTATTATTAAATCCCTAAAACACCGTTCACTTTAGACTCTAAACATATTCGATATAATGAAAAGAAGGCCCCTATACTATATATCCGTATCGAAGAAACGAAGTTCCTAAGACAAATGACTATGGTTGTGGTTTTCAGCATGCTCTTTCTTTGGAAGAATATCCAATCTTTTTTTAAAGAGATTTGGTCATCTCTGACAAATGGACTAGTACTGCTCTTGTTATAAAAAAAAAGTACTTGCATTGTAAGAAATATAAGGCTCGGGAAAATATTTTAGCGTCTAAGAACAGAGTGCTTCACGGCATGTAACGTGACTGCCTGGATCACATGATTCGCGCATGAGCAGAACGGTGGCAGATATGCATAAAGTCAGAGAGGGCTACTTAAAAAAAAATAATGAACTCTGAAACCTTATTTTATTTTTATTTTTTTATGGAAGTTGTTCAATTTGTTCCCGAACTTTTTGATCACTCCTCATATTTAAGGGAATTAATATTTATATGATTTTTAAATATTTGATCAATTTTCTAACTTTAATTGGCGATCTTTCATAACAAATTGATCAAATAAAGACACATCTCTTACCCAGCTTGCTTTCACTGAGCTACAGAACAAATAATATTTTTGGGCGACTCCTTTCCGTCACTAAAATTATTCATCCAATTAATGATTAAATTTTAGGCAAGTCTTTTGTCTTTATAAACAGTGTACAAATTATAATATTCTATAACAAAGGAATTTTCAAGATATACGTTAAACTTAAGTACAGGTCTCTGTAAGAATCAGACAAAAGGTAAATCATGAGGGTTCTCAGAATTCGATGATTTTACACGCATAGGTTTCTCTTACACTATGAATCACGTATGTAAAATGAAAATTATTTTGGGTCCTGGTAACTATGGAAACATGACCAAAGAAATTTTCCCTAGCAACCGGTCAATTTTCCATGTTTATGGACAAATATATCACTAAACTTAGAGGCTTGAAATTGAATATGAATATTACCAGAGGGGTTCTTAAATAATGTTATCATAAAGATAAACATTTCAAGTGATAAAACCATGCAATACATACAATTTTTATTTTAAGATATTTCTTTTACGGGCAATGGAAGATATGCATGTTTTGCATTTTTTGCTGATTCAGCATTTTTGTAAATTTGGGCAATTTTCAAGGCCATATATCTCAAACTTCCCGCACAATACAAGAGTATGGTATATTTTACATAAAAGCAGAGGAATTTCCCTTTTGGAATTTAACATGCATTCTCTGTAAGCACCAAAAAATCTTGGAAACGACATATCTCCGATTTTGATGAAATTTGCACCACAGGTGCACCTTGGTACAAAACCAGCAAATATGGTGTTAGAAGTTTCCCACGTGCACCCGGTTGCCATGGAGACGGATCCATTGAATTTGGCCATTTTCGGCCATTTTTGACCAAACAAAAACATGAAAATTGAGGAAATATGAATGCATTTTTATCTTTATGTAGTGAACTCAAACATAAATCTTTGTATCATAAGAAAACATCAACTGTTAAAGAATACAGGGCATATAACCAGTTATTCCAGAATTCACCCCACTCTTAGAAAACGGTTCTGCAAAATAGCATAGTTTCTCAAAATGTGAAAAATGGAAAATTTGGCATTTTTTGAGAAATTTAAGGTTAAATAGAAAAAATTGTCTACGGAAATTTTTCAAATCATATGCGTGTCGTTAAACGTCAGTATTAGAAGTGTCCCCTCATGAAAAAATTGGAGTGGGATCTCAATGCTATTTTTAGTAACATGTATCTAAAAATAGACATATTTCAGAAAAATCCAAAAAATGAAATTTGGGCAGAGTCTAAAATGCCATTGCTAGGTAATTATGAAATATACTGTAAAAGTCAATATGCTAATGTCAGAGACTGGACACCAATAACTACCATGCATATTATTTTCAGGAATTTCCGTTTTCTATTTATAGCTTCAAATGCCTAAATATAGACATGTCTCATAAAATGATGAAAAATGTCAATTTTCCATCATTTTGAAGCTTCACTGAATCATAAATAATAAAAATATGAATCTCTCCAATATTTCATCAATAAGAACAAGGAATAGTATAATATCTCACAAATTATTGAGGACAGGCTCTCATCTCTATAAATAGTACAAATGTCTAAAAATAGACACGTGAAATGAACTGTTTAATGTTGATTTTCCACCAATTCTCAAATTAGAGATGGGAAATTTACCGTCTTACTGTCATTAAATGTAACTGATATTAGGTGACTGACAAGAACAAAAGAACATTCAATGGAATGCAGCATGATAAGCAGAGGTTTCCATTTCTATTTATAGTAACACATGTTTAAAAATAGACGTAATGCGAAATATCGGGAAAATGTCGTTTTTTGTACTTTTTTCTAAAATTTTGGATGAATAGTTGCTGACTATCTTTTTAACTGCTATTGGCATATGGTGACCAACAAGTTAAAGAAAGCCTTATATCAAATACAAAATGAGAAGGAGTTATTTCCATTTCTATCTATAGTAACACATGTTTAAAAATAGACGTACTGCAAAATATCGTAGTTTTTTGTACTTTTTTCTCACATTTTGGATGAACAATTGCAGTCAATATGTTTTAAGTACTATTGGCATATAGTGACCAACAAGTAAAAGAAAGCATATATGAAATACAGAATGAGAAGCATAAGTTTCCATTTCTATTTATAGTAACACATTTTTGAGACATACTGCAAATTCTTGAAAAAATATAGACTTTTGCATTTTTCTTAACATCAGGAATTGATAATGTGCAGACAAACGGCTGATATTTCTTAATGACAGAAGGTGACTAACGAGCATGAAAAGGCTTTAGCAAAAATGTATAAGAATAAAGTGTAAAGGTCTACCTATACTAACGTATAGTTATAAATAGACATTCAGCAATTAAATCAAGAAAATATAGAATCATTCTATTTTCTCAAATTAGGGATAGGAATTGCTTTCATTAGCTGTAACTGACATAATGTAACCGACACGTACAAGAGAGCAGTAACCGAAATGCATAATAAGGTGGGTTTCCATTTCTATTTATAGTAACACATGTTTTAAAATAAAGGCTCAAGAAAGCTTTTATGATCATTTGTGCCTTGTCAGTCGTTGTCGTTCTCATTGCAAACATTTTATATTTTCATCTTCTTATCAAGAACCATTGGGTTAATTTCAATTTAACATGCCACAAAGTATCCTTGAATGAAGGAATAATACCTTTTCTCTGTTCAATTTTTCACTAAGCTAATAATTTATATTTCTGACCAATATTAGTTTGTTTAAACGCCTATTAATAGCAAAGCCATTTCTGTAACTAAAGTTACTCCCCATCCTCTCATAAAGACAAGTTAATTTTTAGTAGTAGTAGTATTTTAAAACGTAACAAGGAATCTTTTTCAAACACTGATACCAATGTATGACAGCTTATTGCCATGAAAATCAAGTCTTTAAAAAGGAGATAAAACTCTAAGGGTCATAACAAAATTTGTGTCGGAAGCAAATTAAAAGTGAAGAGGGGGGGGGGGTCCAAACATGAAATCCTATTTCATGGGAGGGGGATCGAACTTCTTTCAGTACCATTTTTTTTTCTTTCAAACACAACCACTTACCCTTATTCGACTACACTACAACATGCCTGCTTAAAGGGGGGGGGGGGGGCTAAATCTACTCCCAAATGTTTATTACCTATATGATGTCTATCTTTGACCCCCCCGGCTCCAACAACTACATGTATTTTTATACGTAAAATAATTTTATAAAAACCAAATCAAATATTTTAAATGCTTTAGTTAAAGTCTAGAGAAATATATATATGCATGTATAGAGAGAGAGAAAATCGAAAGTAAGCCAACTCAAAAAAATTGGGCAAATTTCGGATTACTTTTGAACAAATTCTGGTAAGGCATGCATGGATCAAAGGGGATCTGGATCCCTGGAATATTCAACTTCATTATAACCCCCCCCCCCCAAACGAAGTTTGGGGTATATAGAAATAAGCTTGTCCGTCTGTCTAGCTGTCCATCTGTCCATCTGTCTGTGCAAAAGTGTCCGGTCCATATCTTCCTTAATGAGGAACATTAGAATTTACTATTCCACACAAAGATTGTCCATTACCTTAGGGTGTGTCATGACCTTGACCCAAGGTCATTTGGGGAAGTTTAAGGTCACTGAAGAAAAAAATTACTGCGTGTCCGGTTCACATCTTTCTTACGGATAAACTTGGCATGTTATTATTTCACAAAAAAAAATTCTCATGACATAAGATTGTGTCATAACCTTGACCCAAGGTCATTTAGGGAAGTTCAAGGTCACTGAAAAAAAGTTTCATAATTCGTGACCAGTCCATATCTTTCTTATAGATAAACTTGGTAGGTTCTCATTTCACACAAAGACTGCCCATGCAATAAGAGTGTATCATGACCTTGGGCCAAGGACAATTCGGGAAGTTCAAGGTCACTGGATGAAAAATTTCATAATTCGTGTCCGATCCACATCTTTTTTATGGATAAACTTGGTAGGTTCTCATTTTTCAAGCAAATATTGCCCATGACCCAAGGGTGTGTCATGATCTTGACCCAAGGTCATTTGGGGAAGTTCAAGGTCACGGAGAAAAATTTCATAATTTGTGTCCGGTCCATATCTTTCTTATGGGTAAACTTGGTAGGTTCTTGTTTCACACAAAGATTGCCCATGACCCAAGGGTGTGTCATGATCTTGACCCAAGGTCATTTGGGGAAGTTAAAGGCCACTTGAAGAAAAATTTATTATTTGTATCTGGTTCATATCTTTTTTATGGCTAAACCTCAATCTACTACTTCACACAAACCTTGCTTATTATCTGATTTTTTGTCATGACTTTGATCCAAGGTCATTAATGCAAGGCCAAGGTCACTGACAGAAAAAGTTCATAATTCGTGTCTGGTTCGTATATTTAGTCTGGTTTTTTTTTTATTAGGATGAGCCTTCGTTTTATTTATGAAAATATTATGAGCAATTACATTTACATTAAAAATGTTGAAGCATTTCTCTCTTCTCTTAGATCTATTAAATATTCATGATTTAACACCTCTGAAACCCAGCGGGGTATTTAGTCCCGTTTGGACAATTCTAGTTTAAACTGACATAGTGATTTGAGCCACCGCCTTGTATGGAAAATTTTCTGGATGCACCTAACAAAAAAAATTCAATCGGGCTCGGGCTGTAGACCTGAATATAAACGATAATGCTTAATTCATTAAGAAAATCGCTGTCATTTGAGTGTTTTAATGCAGGGAGAACATACTTTTGTGATACATGTATTGGAATGAGGTGGACGCATTGGTGCGCCGAATACAATTAGCCATGTCAGTTACAGCTAATGAAAGTTTGACTGCAAATTTCATATCCCTTATTTGAGGAAAACGAACGATTCTTTATTTTCCTGATTATTTATAAATATGTGTTACTATAGGCAGAAATGTAAAAATACCCTTAAACATTATTCTTATACTCTTTAGCTAAAGCTTTTTCATACTCGTTAGTCATATTCTGTCAATAACAAATAAAAGCCGTTTGTCTGTACTTTGACCATCCCTGATGTTAGGAAAAAAGTGCGAAAGTCTACATTTTCTCGAGAATTTGCAGCATGTTTATTTTCAAACATGTGTTACTATAAATAGAAATTGAAACCTCTGCTTCTCATTCTCTTTTTCAAAATATGCTTTCTTTTACTTGTTGGTCACTGAATGCCAATAGCAGTAAAAAACATATTGTCTGCAATTGCTCATCCAAAATGTGAGAAAAAAGTACAAAAAACTACATTTTCCCGATATTTTGCAGTACGTCTATTTTAAACATGTGTTACTATAGATAGAAATGGAAATAACTCCTTCTTATTTTGTATTTGATATAAAAATGTGAGAAAAAAGGAGAAAAAACTACATTTTCCCGATACTTTACAGTATGTCTATTTTTAAACTCATGTTACTATAAATAGAAATCGAAACCTCTGCTTCTCATTCTGTATTTGATATAAGGCTTTCTTTTACTTGTTGGTCACCATATGCCAACAGCAGTTAAAAACAGATAGTCAGCAATTATTCATCCAAAATTTTAGAAAAAAGTACAAAAAACGACATTTTCCCGATATTTTGCATTACGTCTATTTTTAAACATGTGTTTCTATAAATAGAAATGGAAACCACATCGTCGGTAACCCACGGATGATTCACCTCGATTCTCTCTATCATCACGTTTGAAGAAGCTTGCGGACTCAATACCCGTGGTTTGCGACGATGTGGAAACCACTGCTTCTTATTTTGTATTTGATATAAGGCTTTCTTTTACTTGTTGGTCACCATATGCCAAAAGCAGTTAAAAACAGATAGTCAGCAACTATTCATCCAAAATTTTAGAAAAAAAGTACAAAAAACGACATTTTCCAGATATTTCGCATTGCGTCTATTTTTAAACGTGTTACTATAATAGAAATGGAAACCACTGCTTATCATGTTGCATTCCATTGAATGTTCTTTTGTTCTTGTCAGTCACATAATATCAGTTACATTTAATGACAGTAAGACGGTAAATTTCCCATCTCTAATTTGAGAATTGGTGGAAAATCAACATTAAACAGTTAATTTCACGTGTCTATTTTTAGACATTTGTACTATTTATAGAGATGAGAGCCTGTCCTCAATAATTTGTGAGATATTATACTATTCCTTGTTCTTATTGATGAAATATTGGAGAGATCCATATTTTTATTATTTATGATTCAGTGGAGCTTCAAAATGATGGAAAATTGACATTTTTCATCATTTTATGAGACATGTCTATATTAAGGCATTTGAAGCTATATATAGAAAACGGAAATCCCTGAAAATAATATGCATGGTAGTTATTGGTGTCCAGTCTCTGACATTAGCATATTGACTTTTACAGTATATTTCATAATTACCTAGCAATGGCATCTTAAACTCTGCCCAAATTTCATTTTTTGGATTTTTCTGAAATATGTCTATTTTTAGATACATGTTACTAAAAATAGCATTGAGATCCCACTCCAATTTTTTCATGAGGGGACACGACGAATACTGACGTTTGACGAAATGCATATGATTTGAAAAATTTCCGTAGACAATTTTTTTTATTTAACCTTAAATTTCTCAAAAAATGCCAAATTATCCATTTTTCACATTTTGAGAAACTATGCTATTTTGCAGAACCGTTTTCTCAGAGTGGGGTCAATTCTGGAATAACTGGTTATATGCCCTGTATTCTGTAATAGTTGATGTTTTCTTATGATACAAAGATTTATATTTGAGTTCACTACATAAAGATAAAAATGCCTTCATATTTCCTCAATTTTCATGTTTTTGTTTGGTCAAAAATGGCCGAAAATGGCCAAATTCAATGGATCCGTCTCCATGGCAACCGGGTGCACGTGGGAAACTTCTAACACCATATTTGCTGGTTTTGTACCAAGGTGCACCTGTGGTGCAAATTTCATCAAAATCGGAGATATGTCGTTTCCAAGTCCTATAGTAAATTTTTTGTGCTTACAGAGAATGCATGTTAAATTCAAAAACGCGTGTTTTTTAATATTTACAATCGGTTGCCTAGCAACAAAAATGGATGTTTTGATTAAGAGAAAGAGACAAATTGTCAATATGCGAGTTATTTATGGAATTAAATCTTATCGGTGGATACCAAAATTAATTTTTAAAGTAAAAACATATTTCTGAGACTTCTTCATGAATCCAGGAATATTTTGCAAGTACTTATCGCCATAGCAACAGAAAATTCCCCTTAGCAACAAAGAAAATAAATCCACTTTTGATATGCACTCATTCACAGATTTGATTATTTTCGTCTAGAAATGATGACTTGGTAAATATTAAAAAATAGTGTTGAACTCTGACAATAGTAATGTTTGTTCTTTATTAATACATAGCAATATTACTGAGCTTATAACGTTAATAAAATTATACATTACAAGGAGCTAAAGTTATTCTCTAGAGTCTCTGTACATAAGCATTTTAAGACCAATTCTCCGTAATTATCAAAATTGGTTGGCAACGCACAGTTACAGGTTTGATTTTTTTCTGTCATAATTTTAAACAAATGTGTGATTGATCGTGAAATGTAGAAGTATTTTTGAATTATAACCTCGGTTGCCATGGAAACGGGATACAGGAGATAATTAAATTTGTGTCAGATTTTGCAGATATAAAAAAAAAATTTATTAAATTCAAAATTTGGAAATGAATGTATTCTTTGAAAATTAAGGTACATTGCTGGCATTAGGAATTCTATTCATTTTATCTCAGTTTAGTTCAGTTCATTGAAGTCAAGAGACATATATCTCACAATCATACATTTTTAACTAGAGCCGAGCTCGTTGCAAAGCAACGAATAGGTCTTCCGTTGGAGCTACGGAAGGGAAGACGTAACCTTGAGTCTAGGTCAAACCATTCTAAAATTATTTAAGTAAGCAACCCAAAGGCTTGTTGAGGAAGCAACTTACAATGTTTCGCCGGGAAAAAGACTGTAAAAGAATGCTATGTGCATGACCTTGAACTTTCTAAATGACCTTGCAACAAGCAAAGACAAACTCTGTTATAAAAATACATACTCTGCGTGTTACCGAGTGGAAAAGTTCACGTATGTTTTTTTAGATATTCTTTTAGTTCATATCCAACCAAAACGTCTTATCTTAAGTGACCTAGAACTTGAGACAAGGTCATGCCCCATCCTGCATTATATGAGCAATGTTTCACTGGTACAAATACGGTTGAGAATTTAAAGTTTCTCTGTCAGTAACAGTGACTCGTCCAAAAGAATGGATATGTTCAGTCAAATTTTTATTGAGCATATATCGAATCGAAAGAATTTATTAGGTTCAAAACTATGATTTACATGATGATTTATTTAGAAATATGAGTGTATGACGTTTGTTGAGAATATCTTAAATAGTTTCTTAAAAATTGAAATCTTAAAAATGGAAATTCCGTTCAGATAATGCATATAGGTATAAGCTTACAATAAAATATCTCAAATGGCTTCTTTAATACTATGCAAATTGCAAATTAAAGACAAGTGAGGTCAAGGTCACAGGAAAGTGCAAGATCAAACTGTATCAGGATACTAAAGTTTGATAAAAATGTCTTGAATGGATTCTTCAAAACTGAAGGTCGCCCGTTTGGCACAGTGGTAAGAGCATCTGTTATACACTAAGGCTTGGATAGCTCTCATAAGTGTGTACAGTGTATCAGCATATAAAGTTGAGTAAAAATATAAATGCTTTCTTCAAAACTGAGCTTAATACTCAATGAATTAGGTAAGGTAAGATCAAGGTGAAAGGAGAGGTCAAAGTAAAAAAAAATGCATGTATCACCATAAGAAGTAAAAGAATACTTATAGTCTTGAATGGTATGTTTCTGAGTTAAACACTAACCTGAGAAAAGTTAGGTTAAGGTCAAAGGAAAGGTAAAACAAAATGTTGATGCAGTTACAAACGTGTAGCTTGCCTATAGTATGTATCAGCACATATCAGTACGTATCGGCACATGAAGTTTGATGATACTAGCTTGAATGGTCTCTTTAGACAGAATTCATAAAAGGTGAGATTAAGTTCAAAGGAAAGGTCAAAGTTAAAATATGTTGATGCAGGAAAATAGCTCTCATCAATGTTTATCAGCATAGGACGTTTAATATAAAAAAAATTGAATAGTTTCTTTGAAATTGAGCTTTGAACTGAGGTAAACGCAAAGCGGGGAAGGGGGACAGACGGAAAATGGAAGACGTACATGACAAACAATATATGCCCGGCCATTTTCATGTGGAAGCATCAAAGTTTCAATGAGAATGTTTTATTTGAAATTTGGAGACTTGTGAAATGATGCGTGGAGACCGATCCTATGGATGAGACCGGATAAATCAAGGTGTTGTGTCGGGGTAGGTGCTGGCATGAAAAGGATCAAAGCACCTGATTTCATCAGGCATAAAACTTGAAATTAATAAATGCACAAGCAAATACGATTGATTAAAACAAATATTACAAGATAGAGTGAAATAAAATACCATACAACGGGTAATATTTACTGCTGTATATTTTTACGAATTTGGGTCAAAAAAGGTGATTTAAATTTTTATACGTTGATCTTTTACGAATTGAATATGTCCGTAAAAATTCAAAACATCAGACGTAAAATTCCAGATCACATTGAATGCATTTACGTGTACAAATAACGTGTCCAAAAACCCTATGTAACTTGAAAGAGAAAGTGAGAGAGTTATTAAACACATGTTAATTTAACAATATAAACAATGCACACAAATTACATAATGAATTGTATACAGGCGCAGATCCAGAAATTTTTTCCAGGGGGTGTCCACCTCAGTCAAAAAAAAAAAATCCTATCCCGGAAATTTCTTGACAAAAGCAAAAAAAAAAAACGTAAAGTAACACTCCCCCTAACGTCAAAAACCTATTTCGTAAGGGGGGGGGGGGGGGGGTAGTGGTGACTTCTTTTCTTCTTTTGCCTCAAATCTTTAACTTTTCATACCCATTTTACACATATAGTCCAGGGGGGTCTGCGTTTTCCAAGGGGGGTCCATGGTAATTTTTTCCTTGTTTTAGTATGTACATTTTAACCTGGTAAATTCCAGGGGGGGGGGGGGGTCCTGATTCCCCCGACCCCTCAGATCCGCGCATGGTATAATTTTTTAAAAATAACCTTTATATACATGAGCAATGTGCCCTTCATTTATTCATGTTTTATTTTTATAAACATAGCTAGGCCCACGTGCATGTTTACCGAAAACAAAGAGAGACAACTCAAACTAACATAATTGAAATGAAAGTATTTCATTAAGTACAGCGTATCAAGAGGTCGAAGTTTTATTCAAAGCATATGAAGCAGAAGAAAGTGTCCAAGATTGAAAACACGGGTATACATTTAATTGGAAGAGCTGTAATTATTAAGTTATTATCAGAAGTTATGCGTCTCTAAAAAATAATAAAAAAGAGTAACCATGTAGGTCTAACTTATAAATTAATTGACAATGTTTGTATAATTTATATACAAGTTAATTGAGATTTTACCTGTATGATCCCAAATGATGATTGGCTTAAAAGTGTTCAAAATACTAACAGTATACTAATTATATAGCCTCCATGGAGTGAGCTTAATAGCAATAAGCATTACTTTTACACATACCATGTTAAAAAATTATACGAGCCGTTTTTATAAATTATGTGAAATTTTACGCGTTTAAATATAACGGATTTATAAACCTAAAAAAAAAATACCCGTCATTCAGTAATATGAAAAAGGCGACATGATTTCAAAGCCAATTTCCACTGCTGGAGTACACGATGTTTTTAACATTCGACATGCCTGCGGCTCTCTGTGGCCACGCACGTTAAAATAATAATGGAGAAACAAAAGAGTGATGGTAAAATTAAAACGTACATATAGTACATTACCTATCTCAAGACTTCCATCACTAATTATAATTATTTGCCGAAGCCCCTTTTCAATTACAATTTTGATAAAATACATTAACACGGAATAGAAAAATAATTTTGTGTGAACAGGCCAAAGAAAGTTATCAAAATTCAAAATGATTTCATGCACCAGTGTTAGGAATTGCGATTTAATGTAAGATCGGTGACGTATTCTTATTGATTCGATTAATTAAAAACACAATTTTCTATTAATTGATAGGTCTTTGTACACAATGGATTTTAAACACGATCACAGACACTTGCTTTGTTTACGACAACAGGTGGCTGGTACACAAGTGACCCCGATCGGCAGCGTGGGATTGGCGCGTTTGATTACACAACTGTTACAAACATCTAGGCTGGCGAACGTGGAGATAACTAAATGATCGTGAATTATTCTATTAATAAAGCTTAAAATTACTTATAATTATATTTAACGTAGAAAGATAAATTTAATATATTCCGATGAAGACGTGTTCACTATAAAACTAATTAATAATACATAAAAAAGAAAAACTAATTGTTATATAAATAATTTAATAATGAACCGTAAAGCATGTATAAAGATCTTTTAGTAGAAATTTAACATTAAATACCATAGGGTATATTATTGATAGGAAGTTTGTGTAAATTATACACATGAAGAGGTCTGATTTTCTTTCCGATTGAAAAACGCTACCTGTTTACCTGGCCTGCTTTCTACTTCGTGTTACGCAATATCCCCGGTATATTCGAACAAATAAACATACTCATCAGATCAAAAAGATGTCAAAGAACAATATTGTTCGTATAATCTAGATCGAAATATTTACCGTTTTTGAGTTATATAGCAAAAACTTTCAAGCTCCCTAAGTCCCTAATCATAGGGGCCAGCCCCTTTTGAATAGTATCATATGAAAGCCCTTGCAATTATGCACAACTTTTATTCAACATGTCTTAACAAAATATTTATAGTTTTCAAGATAAAAAGGAAAATATGTGTAAATTTTCGCTCTTTTAGGCGTTCTATTTTTTGACCCCTATATAGCGCCATTTTGAATACAGAAATCGAAAATCAAAAATTGATGTGCACAACTTCAATCCTTCTGTTATCTAAAACCAGTAAAATTTCTGCTCCAGCTCTAGTGGTCTCTGAGCCTTTGTCTAGAAATGAAAGCCTATAATTTTTCGTTTAAAGGGAAATAACTCAAAACCGGAAGTGAATTTTTAAAATTTTAGACAGCATTCTGAAAAAATTTATTACCCTCTATAATGTCTGAAAATTTGAGCAAAATCCATTGAGAAATGAGTGAGATATGAGGCCTCAAAGTTGGCGTCTAGGAAGAAAACAAAAAAAAGAATAATAAGAATAATCTTAATCTTCAGAATCAGTAGAAGGTCATCCGTTGGAAACGGAAGACCTTAATAACAAATATAATGATGAGCTTAACATGCAACATGTACAGTACATATTATATTTTCTATAATGTATAAACAAATGAAAGGCACAATTATTGATGCACTCGCTAGTTGCACAAATTTTCCTAGATTACATTATTCTTTTTTATTCTGTGTAATAACATGACTAAGTAACTGTACTAATCTGAGGGCACTTGGTCTTCGAGAGTATAGTACCTATGTACACTGTGTTACAGTTTCTATCGAACATGTACAATTTTGCTAAGCCTAGCCAATGAAATTCATTTTTAATATTTACAATGCAGTCATCATTATTTTCTATCCTTTTTGGAGACATGCTTGAAGAATACAATTATCACTACTTAAAAAGAAAAAAAACCAATTATTTAAGGATTTTCTTTTCCCTGACCAGTTCAATAGGTAATTCACCTAATTCACAATATATTACTATAATGTTATATGTATTCTGAAAAGGGTACATAGTGCGGTGTGCTGACATAATTATGTTTTGTTGTACAATTTTTAGTGTATTGATGTGTACGGGTATACCTATTGAATACATCAAAACACCCTTCCTTTTAAGTAACACTATATATCATTGTAAGTTACAAAAACAGTTTGATTAATCTTTTGAAATTAATGCTTTACAAGTTTTAAAAACAAGAGGCCCACGGGCCTTGAATCGCTCTTCTGATAAATTGTACAGTCTATCACTTCTCTTTGAAGCCTCTAACTCTAAGTATCCTAAGATGCAAGAACTGACAAAGTTTGATGATTCCTTAGCCAGTTAGAACTGAAGATATTTCTGAAATCAGTATAGCTATAAAATACCATCAGTAGGTCACGGCAACCTCCTTTTTGATTTGAAACTTTCTGAGGACTCAAGATGCATTAATTGACTGATGGTTCTAAGCCAATAAGTACCTCATATATTCAAAAGTAGGTCACTGTGACCTTCTTATGGTTGACATTCTCCAAAACCCAAGTTGCATCAACTATCAGAGTTTGATGATTCTAAGCCAATAAGTACATAAGGTACTTAAATATAGCCATAAAATGTCAAAACTAGGTCACAGTGACCTACTTTTTGGTCCACATTCTCCAAAACCCAAGTTGCATCAACTGACAAAGTTTGATGATTCTAAGCCAATACGTACCTGAGATATTCCAAAGTAGGTCATTTCGACCTACTTTTTGGTCAATATTCTCCGAAAACCCAACATGTCTCAACTGACAATATCTGATGATTTAAGTACCTAAGATACATAAATATAGCCATAAAATTCAAAACTAGGTCACAGTGACCTACTTTTTTGTGACATGTTCCGAAAACCCAAGTTGCATCAACTGACAAAATTTGATGATTCTTAGCCAAAAAGTATCTAAGATACTTAAATATAGCCATAAAATGTCAAAACTAGGTCACAGTGATCTACTTTTTTGTCGACATGTTCTAAAAATCCAAGTTGCATCAACTGACAAAGTTTGATGATTCTAAGCCAAAAAGTACGTAAGAGATACTGAAATATAGCCATAAAATGTCAAAACTAGGTCACAGTGACCTACTTTTTTCCACTTCTCCGAAAACCCAAGTTGTATCAACTGACAAAGTTTGATGATTCTAAGCCAAAAAGTACCTAAGATACTGAAATATAGCCATAAAATGTCAAAAGTGGTCACCATGACCTCTTTTTTGGGTTTATATTTTTCGAAGACCCAAGATGCATCAACTGACAAAGTTTGATGATC
>NW_026923739.1:0-22389 GCF_032062105.1 Saccostrea cuccullata | reverse complement strand
ATTTAATATATCACAACACTTTTGTTGATATGAGAAATACACCCTTATGAAGATAAAAGAAAAAATTGACGGTCATGGGATATTTTTAGGATATCTATATTGCAATTTATTCAGTATTACAGAGGTAAATATGATAATTTTTTGTTTTACGTCCCTCACTATAATTTTCACTCATATGGATCCCAGATAAGTTACAATAAACGTGAGATGTTTAACTCGCAGTTCAAATGTAATTTTAGAGACGTGGTTATCTGTACAACAATTAAAGCATAAATTTATTGATATTTAAACTTTCATTTTTAATTTTCACGAAAGGTAAAAAATGACTTGCCTCTTCATTCTTGTGTTCAGCGAGATCTAGAACATTACTGAATGTCCATGCCATGCAATGGGCCCTAATTAGAGTAAATAACAGTAGTTGCAAGATGCATTCGTTTATACCAATGGACAGGTCTCCAGGTTTCGCTTTTGGATACCTACTAACGATCAACTCGTAACCCTAGAGCAACCCAGCTATACATTGCACCAAGTGGCCGACAAGCTAACAAATTAGTGTAGGTTTACGTTGATTCAAGTCTTTACCCGTTTGATTAGGCTTTGAAAACAATATGAAACCAAAGTCTTACATGGGGTTATGTAGAGAAAATTATCACAAGATAATTTTCTTGAAAATAGCCAAATATTCTTTTCAAGAACTGCAGAACCATAATTAATCAAACTGATAAGAGTGCATCTCCGGATAGTACAGATAAAAGTCGTTCAAATCATAACCATCGGGGTGGAGTATCAAATTTGTAGATAACAACACTGTAGTCATGATAACTCAGGAGAGATTTTGTATTGTACTAAGACGTCATCGTGCTTTTTACAGGAATAGATGAGAAAATATGTGCTCAGGATTTCTATAGAAAATATCAACTAAAATACAAAAATGGTGACTTCTTTGATAATTTATTATTGACCAGTAAGTATGATCGTTGTACTAGCAGCGTGACAATTTACTTTTAGGGCGTGCTAAAATTTTGTATGCTGATAATAATTTCACTCACCGGTATCGCTTGGATGTTTGATTTCAATGGAATCAGTAATACTTTGCATATGAAATACCGAACCCAGCAATACTACTGACAAATTGACAATACTGACCAATCGCATTGAATCTCAATTTTTGGTGGAGGTTGTCTACTCTACAACACCCCAACTTACTTTCAAAAACTTTGCTACAGTATTGGGCCTTGCATTGTTAAGATTGTACCAAATATGACTGGTCACATACTTAGTATTCTATTATCAAACTGATACTTTCCTATCTGTAAGTCAATTATCAATAATCAATTCATTTTTGTTTTTACAATAACATAATAATTTTTATTGCCCTATATGACGTTACATCAGGTTTTACAAATTTTTACGTTCCGTTTGCAATTTTCTGGTAAAACAATGCCATACTGTTTTACATCACGATATCTTTACCTCTACATTTTCATTTAACACCGATTTTGCAACTGCAAATTTGATATATCTGAATATGAATGGGGTCTTGTGCGTTAGGAAACGATATGATGTACAATACAAAAATATTGATATAGATATCTTGAAATACTACAAAATTTGAAGTCACAGAGTGTTATCTTGTTACTAGCAAATATAAATATGTTATCGAAGAGAAGAAAAAAAAATTAAAACAACTTTATTAATCAAGTAACTTTGTTTAGTTACAAGGGTTGATCCCTTAGTAATGTCACATTTTCAATAACATTATTACTTATGGACAAAAATCCACAAAATTATACATGATCAAAAGTATATTTATTACAAATCTGTTCTGAAAAATTCACATTGAACCGTTTTATACTTTTTTAAAATATCGAATTAAATATTATACGAAGTGCAGTTATGGTAGTCGCTCACCTTAATACCTTGTAGCATCATATGAAGGATACGAGCCGTCACACATTTAGACGCTTCCCCCTCATTTTATTAAAACATTTGAGACTTACAAACACATTCACATATTTAATTTTTAAGTGAATTATTGGCACCCATCATGCACTCTCTATGTAATTTAGTCCTCTGTCCATATTCCTTAAACGGTAACATAACACAAACGTATTACAACATAGGCTTCGGAACCGGGGGTCTTTTGGAAAAATTGACATTCTATAGGCATTGACAATTGAGATTTACTTTTTTGCTTGTTTGGCCCCTCACTTTCGATTAGACCCCCCCCCTCTTTCAAATTGCTTTCTACGCCGATGTACAATGATCTTAATAAAAAAAAAGATTTTGGATAGCACCTAAAAATTCAAATTTTATCTTAAAGGGGGAGGAAATAAGCACCTCCTTCAAATTTACCTGGTCTTAGAACCTCTGTCAATCATCTGAAATTAAGCCTGGGATTGGATACTTTGATTTGATTGACATTTAGCTTGCTGCTGTTGTGTATATCTTGTGTACCTTGTCTGTAGATCGTACCGACCATCGAATTAACTTTCAGGCTTTTGATGCCTACCGCACTGTATGCCAACGTGATAAAGAAGCAATTAAATCGTTCTTTTCTTTTTTTAATTCATAAGAATATGCCATAAATATAATCAATCTATCAAATTATTAAATAAATGACAAGAAAATCATGGCTATACATATAATATATTATAAATTTGATTTTAAAAGGGGGGATTTCATATCACGATTACAATCGATAATTTTAATTTCCGTGTTAAAATATGAGTTAACGTACATTTATTCCTCCATTAATTAACAAAATAAACCGACCTGCGTTTTGAAGCTAGTGTCATGGAATTAAATAAAATTATTTTTTAAAACAAGTATGACAACATTGTAACATTGTTCATGAGTCAAGCGAATTTATAAGACAATCATGTACGTGTCGCTTTTCTTAGAGACATGGTGAAGTTTTAGAAGAGAAATTACGCGGAATATAACATCTTGCTCTGTATTTAATGTTTTAAATTAATAATGAATCCCGAAAGAAAAAAAAACATCGATGCAGATGATTCTTTTTTCCGTTTCATAGCTGTCGGGGAATCAACCCAGGTCCGAAGCCTGGGCCATTTTTACCGACCATGCGTTATGGAAAAATCAAGTAGGGTTTATCTTAAAAAGATATTTATTTAGACAATAATATTTCTACTTCATCATTTCATTTTCAAAACATCGTTTCTAAGTTTCACTTTCTTGTCCTTTCGTTTTGCGCAGACGTGAAATTTGAATTACTTCCCTTTTTGTCGCCAGATTACAACGACAGATTTTGGTGCTGAATGTATCTTCGTTATAACACTTCATTAAAAAACACTGTACATGTATATAGAAATGTCCAATTATTAAAAATATCAATTATTTTAAAAGAAATTAAGAAGGATTCTGTCTGCAACAAAAAATGCTATATTTCGCATTTCAATTCATGGGCTAAACATGGAAAAATTAACGGCCTCGGTTTAAAAAGTCGTAGGAAAACGCATACAGGTAATACACCCAGGGGCTCAGGTAACATCCTGTGTATATAGGTAGTGTACACAAGCCAGCGTCATTCCCTTGGGGCTTCTCAGCCGCTTCGATTAAGCTCCACCCCACACCAAACTTACCTGAGGAAAACCGTACGGTTGAAAACCTCGGCCTTTAAAGACTTAAAGCTTTTAAGTTTCAAATGTATCTTTTTTTTCAATTTCCAAACCCTAACTAACAGGGGTAGATGGATTTTAACACAATATTAAAAAAAATGAATTTAAAGATACAAAATGACCATGGCCAGAATATAATTTGTGCCCAGAGACCTCTCTGGAATAGAATATTTTAAGAATGAATAAACTTAAGTACAGGTTAAATGAAGAATTATGTTATTCAGCTGTAGAAGTGTGCTGCGATTAAAAATATATATACATAATTAAATTAATGAATAGATGCACATGCATTATGCATTGCTGTGCACATATGCATAATATATAAAAACATGAGTCTGTCATACAAAAAATGTACGATTGCCGATGTTCCTAAAATTAAATTTGTGAAGAAAAAAAAAGAATATACAGAAAGAAAAGTGTTGAAATGAGGAATTGTTATTTTTTAACTGAAATATTTTTTCCCCGTATTTTATATATAATTCCTTTATTGATTAAAAATACATGCATAAAGATCTTCCATGCAAGAAAAAATCCGTCAAGAATCAATAAATGAAAGGATAGGAAAACAAATTAAAATAAAAATAACTGAATAAAAAAAAGCATATAATAATACTCTTTAAAACATTGCTGTGAAGTCATACCCTCCTAAACATTAATACTTTCCCTTTTTTTAAGTGATACAAAACTTTGAATAAGCAAATTTAAATCCAAAATTTCTGAAAAAACTCCTAATTCTATGTTTGTTCCCGATGTTCACACTTCTAAAGCCTGAGAATTTCCACTGCATAAACTTAATCTTCAGGATGATAATCCACAGTTTTACTTTCCATGGTGATGTTTTATTTTTAATATCAACCAATATTGTATCTGTATTAGTGTCAATTAATGCACCTAAAAAAAATGTTCAAAAATAAAAACAAGAATTCTTCACCACCGGATCCCTGTCCTGCTTAGCTAATCAACTGCCATTACATGAATGAAATAAAACAAGAGATCACCCACTGTTGAATTGCCTCATTTCTTTTATCTACTTATCAGACGGGTAGAAAACAATGGATGCCTAAACTCCCATTGTGTTATTATCGGACTCCTCCAGGTAACTTTTGGACATTTAAATGGCAATGTTTTAGTAAGATATATGCCTCATACTATTCTAAATGTAAAATTATCTGACTGTTTAGGCTCTAACGGGCCTCAAACACTATGATTATTTTATATATAGAACAGTTTTCCGCATCCATTACTTCCATTACTTCTGTCTTTTGAAAGTTTTTTTAAAAACATTTAAATATGTTTATAAAACATTTTTCAATTGTTTTTTTTTTAGTAGATGGGCAATGATTTTCTTAAAAGAAGCTTGAATTAAGACAAAGAAGGCTTCAGAGTTATAAATAGTTTCGATTTTGTGTTATAAATAAAGATCTTTTGTACATGTACATTTAACTACCTAGTTCTGGTTGTCTGATTTATCTTTTCATTTATTTGGCACAATATGTGATGCCAGATATCCACAATCATTTGCATTTAAGAGTCAAGTGAGAAAAAAAAATACTTTAGTATTGTGTGGAAGAACGAATCGCATTGGGTTGATTGGATTAAGCTGAGACAAGGTAATAATTCTTATAACAGGTATTATATCCATTCTCGAAGAGAGTTCCTTGAATATTTCTTTTAAATATTTTGTTTGTTTGATACTTGCGTTGAGAAAATATATTTTAATAACAATATACATAGTATTATTAAAATTGGGGTGAACGTTTACAGATATTTTAAGATAGTGTGAAATTTATCCCGCTATTACTTATTTCATTAAAGTAAAATGAACAGTATAATAACATGCATATCAATCTAGGCATATAGGAGTTCCAAAAGATTTTCTAGCTGTTCTAGTAGAATATAAATAATATCTTAAGTTATGTTATCAATATTAGCGTTTCAAATAGTATAATTACATATATTCATTCCAGTGAGGTAACGCTGAATTGCCTTTACAACTAAACTGTTTTTTTTGTTCTAGTGGGGTACAATAACGTTTCACTTGGCTGCTCTTCACCTGTGGAGCTATTTTGGACATTTAATTAGTATACGATGATACTGGAAATGGTTCATTCATATCTAGAAATAGATTGCAGAGTTAAAGTCCATTACAATGTTGACTTAGAAAAATATGTACACTCACCGGACAATATTATAATCCATAGAACTGCCTTCATATTTGTCAGTACCGATTAACGATATACATATCGTTCTTTCTGCTAAGTTCTTTTAATTTGTAACCAAAATGTGTTAGATATTATCTGCAGTAAAATAATCTTTGGGAAATCTTAACTCTGCAATTAAATAGTCTTTTAATCATTCAATATTTTCTGTCCTTTGAGATATTGTGACAGTAACTTCTTGTTTCATTTTTAACAATCTCTACGACCGCATATGCTCGATTCACACGCTATTTGCACAACTCCTTATATAACATCTTCACACATTTGAATAAAGTGATTTTTTTAAAATAAACTAGAACACATATATAGGAATAAATTTATTTTTTTTTTATGAGCACATTGGTGCATTGGTGGCGGGTCACAATATACAATTAGTTACTCTTTTTGAGGTCAACATGGAAATATAAGAAGTTACGACCTGGCCCACGAGGTGACCTGAACTAACCGAGGCCTCGTAGTTGCCGAGGTCAAAGCAGGTCATCGAGTCGGCCAGTCTCTCATTTCACCATAGTGAACTCACAAAGTGAATCAACTGTTTTATTGTTCCAATATATATTGAAAAGTATGAATCTTTTACCGTTTACGATTCTTTCTTTGATCGGGATTCGCTACACTCCGTATAGTGAAGTTGTTTAAATTTGAGGTCTGCAAGTAGTGTAAGTTTTTTTCATAATGATTTACCGATTAAAGGAATATTTGGTTGAAAGCGACAGACATTGGTTTAACTAACGATTACTTTTTCTCTTTGCTATGCTGCCATACGGGGGCATCAGTGTTTCACAAACGAGCTTTCGGAAAGATCCATGAAGGTAGATAAGAAAGGCTATGTATTTATTACAATTTTAGAAATACAACTGTAATAGTTTTATTTTCTAAAACCCGACTTACCGTTACTTTAAGTATATTTAAGTGCAGGTAAGACGAAAAAACTGTAAGCTTCCAATTATACATGTGTGTATCTTGATCTAGATGGGTAGTACCAGTGCCAATTTTAGAGCATATCTATATTTGTATGACAAAAGGAAATTGACATCGCATAGGCGTCGGAACCGGGGGGGGGGGGGGCGAGTGGGGCTTTTCTTCACCCCCACTTTTTTTTCCAAATATATACGTAGTATAGACATTAAACATTGTTTCGTAGGTTTAGCCATCCCCCCCACACTTTCCACAGAAACGTCGCAGTATAGGTTAAAAATCGAAAAGTGGTGGTTCTTGGAAACAAAAATTGTGTCGAAGTTCAAACCTAACTACCACCACCCCACACCCCACCCTACCCCTCTGATATAGTGGTTGGGCCTTTTTTTTTTGGTTGTCAGGTTTTTTAAGGTTTTATTTTTCTTTTACACTTAGCCCCCCCCCCCCCCCCCCCACACACACACACTTTTAATTTTCTTCCGACCCCAATGTATCGTTACGTCTATATTTCGTTCTGATAGCGCTCGAAAGGTGCATTTTCTAGTTTTAGAACAAACTCAATAAAAGCGGTAGTAGTG
Organism: Saccostrea cuccullata; assembly: GCF_032062105.1. Classification (NCBI taxonomy): domain Eukaryota; kingdom Metazoa; phylum Mollusca; class Bivalvia; order Ostreida; family Ostreidae; genus Saccostrea; species Saccostrea cuccullata. Next base: position 15,036 of record NW_026923739.1, on the reverse strand, counting down.
TTTCCCAGTGAGATGCAGGTATCTTAAGGTTACAACCAAATATTCAACTTGCCTATATGATAAAAGACGTCATAGTAAGCTATATGACGACGTGAACTTCAGATAACAATTTCTTTAAATTGATTTCTTAAACCGTCCATAACATAATGTGTTTCATCTGTTTTTAAAGCGTTTTAAAGGTCAGAGTCATGTTCTAAAGGTACCTGTACAATTAGCCCCCAAAGGAAATCGGTCGAAACAATGGAGGTTTATTTTTTTATAATTGTAGTGTTTTATAAACTTGTGTAAAGGAGAAAATACTAGAATTTACGGGTATATCTACATGCATGTCATATTAAAATTTAGCATGTTCTGAGGCATATGGCAAGGATATACAAAAATGTAGATATGCCAGTATTATAAATTCTGCCTAAACTTTATAAAAGCAGTATTGTCAAAGCAACTATGTTTTATAAAAAAAATGAGACATAGATAACTTAAACATAAATACAAAGTCTGTATAAAATGTTTTATTTCTCCATATTTGGTACTCAAAATGTATCGTTTTGGGTTTTTTTCACAATATTGGGGCCAAGATATAAAGTAGGTCAAAGTTAAAAAAAAATAAATATTGAGAGGCAGTTGAATTCAAGATTAGAACCTTCGTTAAATTTTTGTCTAGTTTTACTCGTATATCAGTTTTATTATATTTGAATGTAAACTTTTGGACCTTTTTAGCCATTTTGCATGGTTTTCTCTGAGACGCTCACTTGAAATATATAAACTTGATAAAATACTGTTTCCTTCTTTTTTCTAAGAAAGTTATTACTCATTTAATATTTTTATTTCATTCATTCTCACCGTTAACGGAAGTTTTGTGAATACGCCGTAAACCATCCGAAACCTTTCAGATAAGTTGGCGCAATTCTTCCTTAAACTCACCGCGACTGCGGAATTTACGGAGGCTTCGTGAATAATGTTCCTGATCGGCAGCGGATTGAGAAAAAAACAAGACCATGTTAAAGGTACAAAGATATGTAATTTGATATCTGTGCAAAACATGAGAAGTTAGATGCAAAGTCAGTTTTTCTTCTGTAATTACCGTTCACGGTAGCCTAGTGGTATAGCGTTTGCTTCGGGATGCCTGGGTTCAAATCTCGTTCACGGCGTCGCGTCAAACCGAAGACGTAAAAATATGAGGGGCTGTTCAGAAGTGAAGGTCACGGCATCAGAAGTTAAAGTCACGGGTCTTTCGGATAAGAACTTAAAACCATAGGTCCCGTGTCACGGTAGGCGCTGTCACGATAAAGAATCCTCACTGCTCAATGGTCCTGAGTGCTGGGTATAGGTGTAAATTCGAAGCCTTTCACCGACACACGTTGACGTCACCATAGGAGTGAGAAATTCTCGAAAAAGACGTTAAACAATAAAAAATCAATCAATTTTCTGTAATTTCAGAGACTTCCTGGCCTCTCTCGAGTGTTTTCTTTATTAGGCTGGTCTAGTAGAATTACAATTTTCCTGGCTCTCATGTGGCTTTTTTTCCTGGGGCTTGGTCTTATCAGCTGATTTGTCTTGGTCACACTAATTAGCCCAATGCCCAAATTTTCCACATTTGTAGCAGGTGTTTGAATGTTTGAAGGTGAAACAGGGACTGGTTTTCTTAGAAACGTCCGTGTTTTAGGGCTCTCCTCCTTTATCCTGTTGCTTGTCACATTTCTTTTCTTTTAGAGTAACATCTTGTCGGCCCAACTTGCCTTTTTGATAAACCAAGTCACCCTTGACTCTCTCTATTCAAATTTATTTTTTTCTTACACATGGTTTAGCAAGTTAAACATAACGTTCTGGTGATTATATTCCAGTCCTGTCCTCATTAGTTATTGGGTCTTGTAGATTATACATTCTCAAGTCCAATCCTACAGGATCCTGAGTCTCTTGCATCGGGGCTACTTAATAGCTTTCCGATATCACAAAATTAGTGTAGACTTTGATATTCTTAATTGCTTGTACCATGGCACACGGCTGTCTTTTGAAAAGTTCTGACTGAAAATGTAAACACATAAATTCTCTGTGCTGTTGTTTCGGAATTTACGGTTTTTGTCGTGTCCGTCTGTCTAGATTTTTCTGTCTGTCTCTCTGTTTGTCTGTTTATCCGCAAAAACTTTAACCTTGCCCATAACTTTTGATTTAGTGGAGCTATGATTTTCATATTTCAAGAATGAGTCTAATTCATGGCCAAATTATTCGATTATAACCGGTTTTGGGTCAATAATTTATGCTTTATCATCCGCGAAGGGGATTTAAAAAAAAAAAAAAACTAAACTGACCCAAAGCAGGTTATAATCGAATAATTTGGCCAAGAATGAGTCATTCCTTTTAATTCAATTTTTAAATAATTAAACAACGGTGGGTGTAAACTTGTGCTTCTTTTTATGAGTTCAAATTTGCCGCTCAATAATACATCCCTAGTAACGGAAGTGATTTGAAACAAGGGGACGTAATAACTCATATACAGATCTAGCAGCCATGATGTTTGTTTACATGAGGTAAGATCGACCTACTGTTTGAAGTTAAAGGTACATTTATTAAATCTGGAATTTTTTTTTATGAATCACATGGACTGGGAATGAGAGGATTGCATGGATACAGATGATTTAGCTGGTTCTCAAGGGGCATTTCCCCATACCAAACCAGGTTATTGAGAAATAGTTTGCGGACCTTTTTGAAAATCAACAAATGAGAGACTAGAAAAACAAACACAATTAAATTATTTCATATTGCATTCCTTGTGACAAGACCTTTCTTTGGGTACCACCAAATTTGACTCTTTGACCTTGGCCTTAAAGTTTGACCTACTTTTCAAAATCGGTTACCTTGACCATAACTTTAAAAGGGTTAGGGCTAAGACTTCCTTACTCCACATATGTATTTTTGTGGCAAGTCCTTTCATTAGATACCAATAAATTTTACCTTTGACCTTGACCTTGCATTGGAGATTTCTGTACTTAGGAATAACCTTTAACCTTGGTCATAACTTTTGAACGTCAAGGGCTAGTGACATAATAATTCACATACGTTATCCTTTTGAAAATACCTTTCATTTTTTATCAAGACTTATGAGCATTTGACCTTGACCTTTAAGTGAGACCTACATTTTAAAATCAGTAACCCTTGCATACCATTAGAAGGGTTAGGATCAGGGCTTCCATAATTCACATATATATTCTTTGTGGCAAGACCTCTAATTCGATACCAATTGCTTTTACCTCGGAAATGTCCGAACTTATGAAAAACACTTAAACCTGCTTTACTTTTATATTTTACAATTGTATTGCCAGTGAGAATACTCGAGTTTGGATACCGATTTATTAAATTTGCACATAAAAAAGTTTAATCTTTGCTATGATGTCATACTGGAGCATCAGTGTTTCACAAACACATCGTGTTTTTATATCTTTACGAAGTTAAAATGAAGGGGGTCCTGGATTGATTGATTGTATATTGTTTAACGTCCCTCTTGAAAATTTTTCACTCATATGGAGACGTCACCGATGCCGGTGAAGGGCTTCAAATTTAGACCTATACTCGGCACTCAGGGTCATTGAGCAGTGAGGGTTCTTTATCGTGCCAACGCCTACCGTGACACGGGACCTACGTTTTTAAGGTCATATCCGAAAGACCCGTGACTTTCACTTCTAGTGCCGAGCGCTTGGCGAAGAAACAGTCACTACCTATGTTTACGTCTTAGGTATGACGCGGCGCCGCAATCGAGAATCGAACCCGGGGCCTGCCGTTATAAAACATACTTAAGTCTGAGAATGCTCTCAAGTCTGAGAATTTTCTCAAATCCAAAATTCTCAGACTCAAGACAATAATAAAAAAGTTAAGAAAAATAAAAATCCCTTAAATACGAAAGCCCAGAAGGCTCATTTGAGATTCGAGTTTCCAAATACGAGATTCGAAATTCGAGATTCAAAATTCGAGTTTCGAGATTCAATATCCAAACGAACCAATTAAAAGCGAGTTCAATATTTGATTACTCCCCTTTATTATGTTTTTACTATCAAGAAATAATTCAATATAATTATATCAAATGGGTCATTTGATTAAATTACAATGCAAGAAAAAGTGTTATATATATTAACGTAAATTTAGATACTTAATGGATTTTTGATCAGCAAAAAATATATCAATTAATATTATAGATTCTTAAATATTAAATAGATTACATATATCAGGAGTATATATATTTTTGTATCGTTAACTAATTACCGGCCAGGAGGCGGTCAGGTCTCTGATATGAAAGTTCGAAGTCGCTGTGCGTTTTTGCGGAGTTAAAACAATTTAAATACAAAATATTTAACATTAATATAGTAGTATATTAAAAAGAGCGTCTAAAGGTTAAAGAAGAACGCACCATAAACATAAAACTAGTAGACTAATTGTTCACTGAACAATAAGAAGGTCTTTCCACATTCTTCTTCTTCTTTTTTTTTAATGTTTCCAAGTAATTTGAATTGTTTAAAAAAAAAAAAAAAAAAAAAAAAAAAAAAAAAAAAAAACAAAAATTGCAGCCAGCAGGATTCGAACCCTTGACCCTCAGCCATCAGTTTGCCAGGCGAGCGCCCTACGCACTACACCACAGGCTCCGATGACATTGTTCTCCGTAAACTAGGAGTGAAGAAAAAAAAAGAAATGAAAGCACGTGGATTTAAATAAAAATAGTACAGAAACACGTGTATTTATTTGTTTGTGATGGAACATAGAGAGGAATAATGAATAGTTCTGAGAGAAACGATTGGTGGATAATGAAAATGGAGATTTCCTATATAAAAAAATCATTTGAGTTTGTTTATAGTTTGAATAGATTGAGTTAATCATACAGAACTTATGATACATTCGAACTTCCGTGTCGGCACTGTGTTTACAATTTGTGAAAATATAGGTAGGATTTCATTTGTCATACCGGCGTACGCCGAATGCGCCGCTTGACCTTTCGTAACCCGGCTTGTTACTTCATTTGACCGGGGAAGGTTCGCCGGCGTACGCCGAATGCGCCGGTCTGAAATGACCGGCGAGGAAATCGCCGGTCGTATAAATATGGCGGGAAGAGAAAACAACTGTGAAAATGCAGACAATTTTTACCAAATCGCTACGTTCTTTTTTTGTTTTCTTTAAACAAATCTCTATTCATATATTTAAAATTTGTTTTTATTTTCTGAAAAATATTTTTTTTTCATGAGGTTCATGTTTTTTTTTAATTGGATTTCGAATTATTCTTCTAAAACATAATGTAAAAAGTAATAAAACTTAATTAACTGATTATCACTTAGCGTAATTATTCATTTTTTTAAAAATGTTTTCGCCGGTTTACTTCATTTGCCTCTTAGCCGTTTTACGCCGGTCATATGACCGGCGCAATTCGGCGTACGCCGATCAGTTACAAATGAAACTGGCCCATAGGCGCGTCCGTTTTGACAGAAATGGCGAACTCATAGGTTAGATTGAATATTCATCTCTATTTGCATTGAATTCATAGTTATGAGCATAAATTAAACTTGAAACATGCATTTCATGAAGAAAACGGTGTCACGGAGAGCGTGCAAATTTATTTTATATGAAAAATCGCTATTTCCGAGTTTCAGCCGATTCATATTTAAATCTAAATAAAATTAAAATAAATTCCATACACCTAAGAAAGCAAGAATACTTGGTATTAAAATGTCGTAATAGAGCAGGAGAATCGAATGATATTAACAATAATTGCAGAAATAGCCAATGCAAGCTTTAATTAATCTTTATGCTCAGCAGTAAGTTAATTTCAGACAGAAAAAAAAATGCAGATTTTGCCGATATTCACTAGAATTTCATTGTACTTTAGAGACTCACCTTAAAACTCTCAGGACACTTTCTTTCAGGTCTCTTCTTCCTTTTATTACGAATCTTATGTCGATATTTCGTTTCGTTTGACTTGTAGACATTTTCTATAAGTTGGTGTTGATTTTATTTTTTTTATGAGGGGGGGGGGGTATTTTATAAGCATTTGTTAGAGTGATGGTTGTAAATAACTCCACGACCTTTAGCTTGATTGTGACCTTTGGGTCAATGGGGTCAAAGGTCAAGGTCATTTATCAAGGTCAAAGGTCAAGGTCATCCAAAAAAAAAAAGAGAGAGAGGGGTAAACTCGAGATTAACACTTGAAGCTGAATGTAGATAAAGGAAATAGATATTTCTTTATTACTTTTTGAGTAAGGGTCAAGGTCAGAGGTCAAGGTCAATGTCAAATTTCAAGGTCATTGGTCAAGGTCATTTGGATTTTAAGCTTAAATTGACCATTTCTCTAGTTTTCCAATTTCCTTTGACCTTGACCTACTTTTCAAGGTCAAAGGTCATAAGATCTCATGCACTTGGTCCCATATCTCTACCACTTGTCCTTTAAAAGTTTTTAATTTTTCTTGTCAGCTTTAAGACTTTCAGGGGCAATAACTCATTGAAGGAGTCACCGAATACTTTTGCAATGAATAGATTCCAGAGTCCTCTCAATTAATCCAAGACATTGGTGAAGGTTTCATACCTCTACGGTTTACGGTTTCAAAGGAGTAGCGATAACAAGCATTTCTTGCGAAAGGGGCAATAACTTCGAAAGCCCTCATAGTTCATACGCGTTGGGTCAAATTTGTTCCTAACTTTTAATGACCTTTACGATGAACAAAAAGTCTTTTCGATAAATGTCGAAACAAAAAATCAGCGGAAGAAGAATAATAATAATAACTAGGAGACTTATTGTTCACAGAACAATAAGAGGTCTTTCCACCTTTTGAATTTCAATTTAATTTAATATTTATCTATTTAAAATTAAATTTCATAAAAAAGAAACCAGGAATGGCTTAAAAGAAGAAAAAATTGAAAATGAATTTTTTTTTTTTTGTGACCTTGACCTTTGACCTTCAAATCATATTCAAGGTCAAAGGTCAAGGGTCACATTGCAATTTACCCCATGTCTCTATGACTTATAGTTTTAAAGTTACAAGGTTTAATAATTAGCACAAAAGCATTTAAGGGCAGTAACTCATTCAAGGAGTCACCAGATCCTTTTGCACTTGAACATAAAAGTTTTGCCTTAAGTCCCATAAGACATTAGAGAAGGTTTTGTGTCTTTGCGGTTTACGGTTTTGGAGCAATAGCAATTAAAATGTTTTTCGTACAAGGGGCAATACTTTTTGATAGGGTCAATCTTAAGGGACGAGAATGAAATCTAAGAAACAGTTTTAAAAGTACATATTAATGATGCATAGACATTAAGCATATGTTGAAAGACAAAAGAGCTATAAAAAGAGCTAAATTTCTAAGTTTCGGAATGACCTTGACCTTTGACCTTTACATGAATTTTAAGCTCAAAGGTCAATGAATCTTATGCAGTTGGGCTCATGTCTCTATACCTTCTCGTTTTGAAAATTTTAAATTATTTGTAAAATTCAAAGACTTTCAGGGGCAATAACTCATTGAAGAAGTCACCGAAGACTTTTGCAATGAATAGATTCCAGAATCCTCTCAATTAGTCGAAGACTTTAGTGAAGGTTTCATATTTGTACGGTTTATGGTTTCGCAGTAGTAGCGATAACAAGGTTTTCCGCACAAAGGGCTATAACTTCTAATAGGGTCAATCTTACGCAATACTAATTGAATCTTTAAAATAGCTTTAAAAGTACATATTAATGATGCCAAGACAGTTTGTATATGTTAAAAGACAAAAAAAAGATATAAAAAGAGCTTAATTTCTAAGTTTTGGAATGACCTTGACCTTTGACCTTTACATGAATTTTAAGCTCAAAGGTCAATAAATCTTATGCAGTTGGGCTCATGTCTCTATACCTTCTCGTTTTGAAAATTTTTAATTATTTGTAAAATTCAAAGACTTTCAGGGGCAATAACTCATTGACGAAGTCACCGAAGACTTTCGCAATGAATAGATTCCAGAATCCTCTCAATTAGTCGAAGACTTTAGTGAAGGTTTCATATTTGTATGGTTTATGGTTTCGCAGTAGTAGCGATAACAAGGTTTTCCGCACAAAGGGCTATAACTTCTAATAGGGTCAATCTTACGCAATACTAATTGAATCTTTAAAATAGCTTTAAAAGTACATATTAACGATGCCAAGACAGTTTGTATATGTTAAAAGACAAAAAAAGATATAAAAAGAGCTTAATTTCTAAGTTTTGGAATGACCTTGACCTTTGACCTTTACATGAATTTTAAGCTCAAAGGTCAATGAATCTTATGCAGTTGGGCTCATGTCTCTATACCTTCTCGTTTTGAAAATGTTTAATTATTTCTAAAATTTAAAGACTTTCAGGGGCAATAACTCATTGACGAAGTCACCGAAGACTTTCGCAATGAATAGATTCCAGAATCCTCTCAATTAGTCGAAGACTTTAGTGAAGGTTTCATATTTGTACGGTTTATGGTTTCGAAGGAGTAGCGATAACAAGCATTTCTTGCGAAAGGGGCAATAACTTTGAAAGCGGTCAGAGTTCATACGCGTTGGGTCAAATTTGATCCTAACTTTTAATGACCTTTACGATGAACAAAATTTTTTTTCGATAAATGTCGAAACAAAAAATCAGCGGAAGAAAAATAATAGGAATAATAATAAACATAAGCAAATCAATAGGTCTTTCCACAGAAAGGTGGAAAGACCTAATTAAAAATTCTTAAGAAGAATGAGGTAAATATTTCATCCAATCCTATTTATGAACTTAGACATGTTTGAGGTGCGGAGAAAATTAGGACATGTGTTGGGCGTAGTCTAAAGCAAAGACCGCGTTATGTATATTACGCAATTTTACTTTCTCTATTCAAACGGGATTTGTTGTACGTATTTATTTTAAAATGACGTGTACATATGTACATATATAAACATTTTGAAACATATGTTTAAATGTTAATTCATTAAAAGACTTAGCAGGCTACAGAATATTACAAGATTTGGCCCTTAGCAGACGAGGATAATGCACGTTTTACAATGTGCCAAGAATTTTCCCGCTACAACTCAAAGAGAAGAAATGTAGTGGCGGATCTAGAGGGACCATAAAAGGAACAATTAATTGGTGTGCGGCCGATTTTTGACGCTTGCGTTTTATGTTTCTTGTCTTAATTTTTAGAAAAACACAGGTACGTGTGGACAAGACCCCCCCCCACCCCCACCCCCACCCCCATCCCCTTGATATTGAACCCCAGGGCTTATTTCTCTGTTATGTGTAACCTTACTATACGAAAAAATCGCTGGCGTAAAACCCCAAGAATAATCGCTCAACTAAAAAAAAAACCAAACCAAAACAAAAAAACACAATTTATTACCCCACTTTACAAGAAAGAATGCTGTTTACGGAGAAAATGTGGGATTATTACGTGATGCAGAGTCAGTCCGAAAGCATGGACTATAAGACAGAAATACATTGTATATTTAGAGACAGTGCAGTGGCGGATCCAGAGGGGGGGGGGTTACGGGGGTTGCAACCCCCCCCCCTTTGGATTTGCAATTTAAGAAAAAGAGAAATAAGAAAGTTCCAATTTTTTCGATGTGTTTTTACTATAGGAAATGTAAGGTGAAAGGCTAATGTTGTATTATATAAAGAAATTCGGTTGTAAAAACAAAATAAAAACCCTCCCTTTACAAAATAGGATTTTCAGGTTCGGAGATTTATTTCCCTTTCTTTTTCAAAAACTTTCTGGTAATGTATACAAGTACTTTTTCCCAGATTGATCAACGTCCCACTTTCAAAAACCATACTCCACCCTGTATCGATATTCTATTGAGTTATTTAACTATATGTATGTGTACAACGTACGTTTTAACTGTTTTCGCCTTCAACCCCCGCTTTTGAAAAATACTTCAACCCCCCCCCCCTTTGAAAAATTTCTAAATCTGCGCCTGCAGTGTGAATCGACATTTAAAGTTAAAACAAAATAAATGCATTTAATACCAGAGGGGGTACAACGTAAACAGACTGGAGTGGCATATCTTTCTCTTATAATGTATTGTGGGTATTTGGGGGGATGTTGAGCGCTTATTCTGGGGATTTTACATTTTTTTGTTATTGTATATATGATGAATAAGTTAAATAAATATATCTTATGAAAAAAATTTCCAATAAGCCCTTGGGTTGAATATAAAGAGAGTGTGAGGGGGGGGGGGGGGGGGGGGGGGGGGGTCCCGCCCACAAGTACCTGTAGTTTTCCTAACAGAAGAAATTCATAAAAATGACGCTTAGTAGACAATTCAAAAATGTATATACTCCTGATATATGAAATCTGTTTAATATTTAAGAATCTATAATATAAATTAAAATATTTTTTGCTGATCAAAATTCCATTAATTATTTAAATTTCCTTCTAATATATATAACACTTTTTCTTGCATTGTAATTTAATCAAGTGAACCTTTGATATAATTATATTGAACTATTTCTTTATAGTAAAAACATAAGAAAGGGAAGTAATTAAATCTTGAACCCGCTTTTGATTGGTTCGTTTGGATCTTGAATCTCGAAACTCGAATTTTGAATCTCGAATTTCGAATTTTGAATCTCGAATTTCGAATCTCGTATTTGGAAACTCGAATCTCGAATGAGCCTTCTGGGCTTTCGTACTTAAACTCTGTTTTATTCTAAAATTCTCAGGTTAGTAATTCTCAAGATTTGAGTTCAGAATTTTTTGGAGAATTTTTAAAGTTTTATGACGACGGACCCGGGTCTCCCGATCACGAAGCGAACTCTCTACCACTAGGCTACCGTGACCGGTGGGGGGAGGGGGTTCTGGAAAAAAAACAACATGCTCTTTACGTTCTGAGATCTAAATATACCTGAGATATTTGAGATGTGAGATCTGAGGAAAAATCGACACGATCTCAACACTTTTTAAGTTCTAGAAATTTATAAGATATGAGTCTTGAGTTATTAGATCTGGAAAAACAGCCGTTTTTCCTAAGTCATTTTAATTAAACTGCATTGAAAGGTTTCTAGAGCCAACCGGAAGAAATATTATCGCTTTACATTGGATATCCCTTATACATTTTTTCATTGGCAATCTCAAATTAGATAGTCCTTTTTTAAAATTTATTTTGTAAACATTCTTTGAAATGACATCCAGCTTAAAGATCACACTGCTTTCGGACCAAGATGTGATCACGTGATTGAGTAAAATTCAACTTGTAACATTGCTTTCATTAAACACGTATCATATGGCAGAAGATATTTTTTTCAAATTAAAATACTTACATTATGTTTTTTAAGCATTTTTTTGAATAATGAATGGTCACACTCACGACTACAGGTACAAATAGTTTAATCAAATAAATGTTGGGGAATTCTTTTAAAAGGGAACAGGTAAAAAAGTATTTAGCTCTATATAATTGCATCAAAATTTTACTTCTGTTTTGATTTATTTTGAAAAGGGGGATGTTAGATAAAGTCTTTAATTAATGATTAAGTAATTTTCAGTACCTACAACTTTGACGTGATATTTAAGGAATGAAGCTTATTACAACTTATGTTATCCGATATAACATAACTTGGGGCAGTTTACGCTTTATAAACCGCGAAGCGGTTTATAAAACAGCGTAAACTGCCCGAAGTTTTGTTATATCGGATAACATAAGCTGAAATTAGCTTCATTCCTTATAATTTAATTCCAGTGTAGACAATGAGAAAATATTTCTACCGGAAAAAGACTTCAAATTGAGCATTATTTTAAAAGTAACGTCAAGTGGAGTAATACGTTTTTGACGTAACTCATTGTGACGTAGGCAAGTTATGTTATCCAAAATATTATATGTTACTCTGAATGATTCAGCCAATGAAACTGCTTGACACAAGTGAAATTAAATTATTTTGTGTTATCATGAAAATTTACTGGTTAGAAATCCCAACTATTCTTTTTTATCCACTTTGATATGTGAAAGGTAAAGGCAAAAAATGACTGATCTCAAAAGAAATAAAAACATCACAAATACGAGAAGAAATAAAACACAGACCCTTGGAATTCTGGAGATCAAGCATTTAATACCAATAAGCATTCCTTGTTGACTGCCACCCTAAGCTCCATGTATTTATCAGTCGTGGAACGGGACACTTTTGTTTTTACAAAGATAGAGACTGACATAATAAATAGCATTGAACAGTGTGAAGTAGGTTACCACCCCCAACCCCCAACCCCCCCTTCCACGTTCAAGATGTAGTTCGCAGTTTAGACCGAAAAGGGAAAAAAGTAAATTTTAGTGTTTGGACAATTTTTTTTTGGTCTTTCACTTTACCCTCCTTCCCCACTTCTAATTTGCTTCCGACGCTAATGTCTTGAGATATGACGCAGAACTGTACGGCTTTAAATTTTCAGTATCTATATTTCAGTTGATTCAATACGCAAGAGCAAATTAATGAAACAACATTAGCAGCATTTTCGTTAAAGTGATAATTTCGGAAGTCCTCTAGTCGATACAAGATCCTTGTTGGTAAATACTATCTATCAATTAGTCCAGTACTGATTTACATTTTCATTCTTATTGTTTGGCCATTTTTACACACTGAATTGTCGATAGATTTACTGTTATTTCCCAACATGACAAGGAGTTTTCAGCAGATTTGACAAGTCAAAAAGTTCTCAATGACACCTGAACCCACCTCTGATTTTTATAGGTGCATGTTTCTCTGCTTGAAACGTTGATTTCTTTGATGGGCTTTGCGCATCAATACTGTGATTTTATTCAAATATATTTCAATAGAGACAATCTCCATGCCTTGTTCCTTGATTTTCTTTTCATCCCTGAAGAAAATTTGCTTTTTTCTAGCCATTTTTTTTCAGAGATATGGCCCTTAAGATCTTGTGTATTCCCTTGTTTATAACTGTATGATTTTATTTCAAATGTTTACATGTTTATTCTTATTTCAGGAATCGCTGATTTGGAATGCTAACAAAATGCCAGTAGAACAAACGCTTATTTTGTGGACTATTATATTCTCAATGTACTGGATAAATTATTGCATAAGTCAACGACTTGATCTCGACTTGGGTACATGTTCTGGACAAGACGATACAACCACTTTAATTGAGCAAACGAAGGCTCTCCTGCAGCTTGCCAATAATCAAGCTATCAAAATGAGTATGCTTGCGAAAGAACTTAAGGAAGCAATGCTTTGGCTCGATCAAGCTAATAAAACGGAAATGCTTGAGAAAAAAATAAACTCGCTTAAGGAATCAGTGTCCAAAATCAATCAATCAAACTTCGATCAAGTTAATAAAACGGAAATGCTTGAAAAAAAATTGAACTCAATCAAAGAGCAACTACCCGAACTTGATCAAACTAATCAAACGGAAATGCTTGAAAAAGAATTGGACTCAATCAAAGAACAACTACCCAAACATGATCAAGCTAATCAAACGGATATTCTTGAGAAGAGGTTAAACCCAGTAGTTGAAGCACTGTCAAAACTCAATCAATCAAACCTTGGTCAAATTAAAAAAACAGAAATGATTGAGAAAGAATTGAACGCAATCAAACAGCAACTACCAAAACTTGATCAAGCTAATCAAACAGAAATGCTTGAAAAAGAACTGGAATCAATCAAAGAACAGCAACCCAAAGTTGATCAAACTAATCAGACGGAAATGCCTGAGAAGGAATTACACTCAGTCGTAGAAGCACTGTCAAAACTCAATCAGTCAAACTTAGATCAAGCTAAAAAGGCGAAAAATGCTTGAGAAAGAATTAGACTCAATCAAAGAACAACTACCGAAACTTGATCAAGCCAATCAAACAGAAATGCTTGAGAAAGACTTGGACTCAATCAAAGAACAACTACCCAAACTCGATCAAGCTAATCAAACGGAAATGCTTGAGAAAGAATTGGACTCAATTAAAAAACAACTACCCAAACTCGATCAAGCTAATCAAATAGAAATGCTTGAGAAAGAATTGGACTCAATCAAAGAACAACTACCCAAACTCGATCAAGCTAATCAAACAAAAATGCTTGAGAAAGAATTGGACTCAATCAAAGAACAACTTCCCAAACTTGATCAAGCTAATCAAACGGAAATGCTTGAGAAAGAATTGGACTCAATTAAAGAACAACTACCCAAACTCGATCAAGCTAATCAAACAGAAATGCTTGAGAAAGAATTGGACTCAATCAAAGAACAACTACCCAAACTCGATCAAGCTAATCAAACAGAAATGCTTGAGAAAGAATTGGACTCAATCAAAGAACAACTACCCAAACTTGATCCAGCTAATCAAACGGAAATGCTTGAGAAAGAATTGGACTCAATCAAAGAACAACTACCCAGACTTGATCAAGCTAATCAAACGGAAATGATTGAGAAAGAATTGGACTCAATCAAAGAACAACTACCCAAACTCGATCAAGCTAATCAAACAGAAATGCTTGAGAAAGAATTGGACTCAATCAAAGAACAACTACCCAAACTTGATCCAGCTAATCAAACGGAAATGCTTGAGAAAGAATTGGACTCTATCAAAGAACAACTACCCAGACTTGATCAAACTAATCAAACGGAAATGCTTGAGAAGGGATTAAACTCAGTCAAAGAAGCACTGTCAAAACTCAATCAATCAAACTTCGATCAAGCTAGAAAAGTGGAAATGCTTGAAGAAGAATTAAACTCAGTCAAGGAAGCGTTGTCTTTATGTAAGATTTTTTAGAAATAAGATATTATTGAAACTTTTGCATTTATTATTGAAACACTTAAAATATTACTTTCAAATTATCCTTTCACGTCACTATCAATGGGGAATATATATACCAAATTTATACAGCTGGTTATGATTATTTTAACTTCCTTTCTCACATTACGTTTGACTGGGACTTCAAATATCAAGTTAAGATGGCATGGCATAATTAACGCTTATCAATTATCAATTAACTTTTAAAATAAAAAAGATTATTTTAGCTTTTTCGCCGTCAACACGATGATTTAGCCAGCCTCCTTCAAAGATTAGTTTATTCTTCGGGTGCGGTGAATGTGAATGTTGTACTTCACAG